>NW_005842592.1:118118-131918 GCF_000455745.1 Alligator sinensis | reverse complement strand
AGTGTGGACGACGAGTGGTTGTTTCTCAAGGATATGATCCTTGGTGCACAGAAGTTGTCCATAGCTGTATGCAAAAAAGGTGGCACAAGGGCTGGGAGGCCACTGTAACAGGGTGTTAAGATAGAAGCACTGTTACTTACTGTCTGAAGGGAAGACCCTGGGACTTTGGTCAATGCAGGCGGGGAAAAGGGGTCATGGAAAGGGCAAGGGTGATAGTTGGCCAGACCCAGCTGACGAAGATCCACACACTGGAGGGAAATAAAGAAGATGAAAGTGGCCATCATGCTTAAAGGTGGGCACCAAGAGGAAGAGCCTTGCCCTCAGGGCACTAGAAGGAAGTAAGGGGTCCTCGGCGGATCATGAGGCAGGACGGGAACACGTAAGCCCCAGGGATCTGTGGATCAAACGGCCGACCGGTGAGCGGGGGGATACTTACCCCAGGGGTCACAGGTGGCAATGATGGCCAAAGACGAGTCCGGGAAACCCGTGAAGAGACAGTCAGAAAAGGGGAATTAGGAGGGCACCGGGCAAGAGAGTTACCAGTTACTCAGTGGGGCGATGAGGAAACCGCACTCCAGGTAATGAGTGGCGGATGTGGCTCATTGAGACATTGTAACAAGTAATCAATAAATGAAATACACTGTTTACAGCCAACTGGGTGGTCAATGACAGCACATCTCACTTGGGGAATAATATTTATCTTTTCTCCCATCTTAAGTCATGGCAGGTGTGCTCTGAGTGAGGTCAGGGAGACCCATCCACTTTCCCACAGCCATCTTGGCTTAGCAGGGAAGTTGCAGATCTTCTGAAAAAGAAAAGGGAGGCATACCAATGATGGAAGCTAGGAATAGCCCCCAAGGAGAACTACATAAGATTGACACAAACCGGTAGGGGGAAGATTAGAAAAGCAAAGGCGGTGACCGAATTCAGGTTAGCAACTGAAATCAAGGACAATAAGAAGTCCTTCTATAGGTACGTAGGTAACAGAAAGAAAACCAGTGGAAATGTGGGACCACTGCTCATTGCATCTGGACAATCTGATCACCGACACCAAGGAGAAAACTGAACTGAACGAGTACTTCACATCTGTATTCCACCAGTCTAAGAGTGATAGCCACAGAATAGTCACTGTAGGGATGATCACCTACCAAGAGTCAATGTAGACCTGGTAAAAGAACAGCTAGAGAGGCTATCTACAAGTCAGGAGGACTGGGTGAACTCCATCCAAGAGAGCTGAATGAACTAGCTGAAGTCATCACAGGACTGCTGGTGAACCTTCATGGTGCTCAACCAGGAGAGGTCCCAGAAGACTGGAAGAGGGCCAATGTTGTGCCCATCTTCAAGAAGGGGAGGCGAGAGGACCCAGGGAACTACAGGCCAATCAGCCTGACCTTAATTACAGGAAAAAGTTCTCAAGGAGTCCATATGTGGTAAGCAGTTAGAAGGCAAAATTTTGAATGACAGCCAGAACACCTTTGTCGTGGGTAGGTTATGTCTGACTAATCTCATCTTCTATGACCAGGTTACTCACCACCTGGATAAGGAAGATGAGGTTGGTGTCATTTACTTGGACTTTAGGAAGGCCTTTGAACTTGGTGTCCCATGAGGCTCTCAAGGTAAAACTAGGGGACTATGGGCTCAACAATTCAACGGTCAGATGGGTGGGAAACTGGCTGTGGGGTCGGGCCCAGAGAGTACTAATATACGGATCCATGTTGACCTGGCAGAAGGTAGCCAGTGGGGTCTCCCAGTGCTCCCTTGGGCTGATGCTTTTCAACATCTACAAAAATGATCTGGATGTGGGGGTGAAAAGCACACTGGCAAAGTTTACTGATGACACTAAGCTTTGGGGAAGTGTGGCCACACCTCAGGGTAGGCTGATGATTCAGGTGGACCTAGATAGATTAGTTGAATGGGCAGACCGGAACCAGATACTGTTCAACACTAAGAAGAAAAAACTTCTTCACAGTTCTGTAACCCAACTCTGGAATAGACTCCCAGCAGGGGTGGTGCAGGCTCCTACCCTGGAGATCTTCAAAAGGAAACTGGATGCACACCTTGCTGGGGCTATTTTACCCCAGCATTCTTTCCTGCCCAGGGCAGGAGAGCTGGACCCAGTGATCTCACGAGGTCCCTTCCAGCCCTAAATGTCTGTAAGCCCTAAATCTCTGTTTTCCATTGGACGTAATTTCCTCTTTCAGGCTGAAATTCCTCATTCTCCTTTCTGGCCCTCAAGGGACATTTCCTCCATGTATATTGATTCTTAATTGTCAGAGTACTGAAAACCTGGAACTGAATCGGGTGTTTCTGCATCACATTAAACAGTTCCCTGTTCATTCCAGCAGTGAGTGAACTGGCTCCTGTATCTGTGGCTTGTAACTCAGATGATAAAAGTTCTTGAGAAGCACTGCACTATACAGGAATGATGCCAAACCAGCCAATAAAAATAAAGGCAAAATGTCTGGGTTTGTTGCTGTCAGAGAACTCTGACTGTGGGGAATTCGATGCCATGCACATTTCTTTCTCCTGTGCCAAAATGCACTTGAAGACCTTCTTCACACTTTCCAGTCCCTCTGGCTTTGTACTTTGGCTAAACTCCAGCTGTATGCATGGTATTGAAGCCATTTTGCAACCTTTTTGGAAATACTTGCATCCAATTCTTTTTCTCTGTTTATGCACTTTATTTTTTTTTAATGAAAAATGAAAGCATTTCATATAATGAGCCCAAGAGAGAAGAGCAGTCCTACTTAATGCAACTCAAATTCCCTTGCACAGGTCACATAAAAGGAGCACAAGCCCACATGTCCTGATGAACCACACTCCCTCCCACTTTCTACCCAGACTTCAATTACTGCACTCTAAGTTCATTGTTTCATAGTTTCATAATGCTTAGGGTCGGAAGGGACCTAAACAGATCATCAGGTCTGACCCCAGGCAGGAATGAGTGCGGGATCATAACACCCCAGTCAAATATCTGTCCAGCCTCCTTTTGAAGACCCCCAAGGTAGGAGAGAGCACCACCTCCCTTGGAAGTCCATTCCAGAGCCTGGCAGCCCTAACTGTAAAGTAATGTCTCCTGCTGTCCAGCCTGAACCTTCTCTCTAACAATTTGTGGCCATTATGCCTAGTAACCCCCAGTGGAACAGAGCCTCGCCCAACTCCTGCTGGTCCCCCCCAGTGAGTTTGTAAATGGCCACCAGATCCCCTCTCAGCCTTCTCTTGTGGAGGCTGAATAGGTTCAGGCCCTTCAGCTTCTCTTCATAGGGCCTGACCCACTGCCCCTTGACCATGCAAGTGGCCTTCCTCTGGACCCTCTCAATGCTAGCTGCATCCCTCTTGAAGTGCAGCACCCAGAACGGGATGCAGTACTCCAACTGCAGCCTGACCAATGCCACATAGAGGGGAAGGATCACCACCCTTGTACTGTGGGAAAAGAGAGCCCAGACCCAGGCTTAAACTTACAACTTTCTGGCTCAGAACTCAGCAGCCAAACCCCTAAACTAGAGAGCTAGGCCAAACAATTCCTGGATGTGGGGGTCCAGCCTGGAGCCTGGGCACACACCCAGGCTTGAACTCGCAACTCTTTGGCCCCAGACTCGGAGTGCACCCTCCTAGACAAGACAGTCAGGACAAGCGCAAAATCTTTCTCTGATTAAGATGAACAAATCCAGTTCCAGGCTTCAAAATCATTCCTGATGACTGGTGAGAAATGCATCAAAGGGTGCTCGTTAAAGAGCACTGGCAAGAGATTTCTCTAGGCTTAAAGTTCCTGTAAATATATTCCCCTTCATAAAATTATAGCTTTCAGCACTTAATGTCTAAGATTATTATGGCTGTATGTAAATCCTGTAGTGAAAATGCTCTTGACAAATAATGCATCTACAGATCACACTTAAACACATGCATATATATATATATAAACTCATGTTGGCATTAATGATGGTTAGGTAAGCAGACAGTGGGAGTATTGTGCTCTGATCTCCTATTTTACCTCAGCAAACATCAAGTGACTGAGGGACACAGAAGAAATAGTTGTCCTCTTGCCATCTGTCAGACAGACATTACAGATCTGGTAAGAGAGCAGGGATCAGGTGAACAGCCAGGTAAATCCTACATTGCATTTTCCAACCACAGAGTGTTGAATGTTTTCTCCAATGAGTTTCAATTCATCATCTTAAGGATTCTCATAGGAAGACTCCTCCTAAAGGTGTTTTGCACAACCATATGGGGAACAGAAAAAGTCCTGTGCCTTTGACAGCTCACTGTTGGTAACTGAACACTGGCATCACAAATGAAACCTAAAGAATGATTCAGTAGGTCATTAGGAACGAGCATCATGAAGAACAGAAAATATACAAAGAGGAGAAATATGAATGCTAAGTTCATGGGAATATTGCGTTCTGCTTGAAAGGTCAATGCACAAAATACGCTGGCTGGGTGTTCACTACCTGTTGTCATGACCCAAAAGGCATGATTGTGCGTGTGCTTCGGCACCAGAATTATCCCCGCCAAGTTGCAGAGCATTGCACGGGAGAGTTTCCTGTTGGAGAGGAAACCCCGGTGCAGGGACGAGTTTCCCGCCTTTTCTGCAGCTTCTTTTGCAGAGTGCATTGCTCATGTTGCAAGAGGAATGCACGGTGCAAAAGAGTTCCCGCCACCGGTATGCAAATTTGTTCCCTGTGATTGGCTAGTGCTAAATTATTCACACGTGGCGGCTAACGATTGGCCTGTTAGCCGTATAAGAGGCTTGAGCAGTTTCCGCCCAAGCCGAAGAGGACTCCACATCCATCTCGTGGGGACTCTGGGTACACGGCAGGGTAACAGAAACCCTATGTGAGATCCAGAGGAGCGTGGTGGCCTGATCCACTGCCCACCTCTTCCCGTCTTCGAGCGCGACTTTTATAAGACGTATCTACGATTTCCATTTTGGTGGCTCGTTCACCCAGAGCATCCGGAGCTCTGCACCGTGGAGCCTAGCAACCTCCACGAGACCGTCTATGTTGTCTGTCTGTAACTGCAACTCAATCAAGTTTTCCAGCCTACACCACTGCCATCTCGGTGTAAGTAAACAATCTTTAAACTACCGCTACGCGTTTGTGCCTAATTCCAGCTCGACGGCCTTCCCTCTCCGACCCGGCGTGCCCGGGCTGCTGGCCACATCCCGCGTGCAGTGCGGAAAAGGGCTCGGGTCACTCCCGGCCCACACACCTGTCAGGAAGACTGTCATTCAAGAGCCCCCAGCAGTAACAATAACATACATGCTCCAGAAACATAAGTACGAACCTCGCCACAATCCTGGAGGACTCCTAGGTGCAGCCGTGTGCACCACGAATGAGAGCCAGTGGTGATGCACAGAATCTTGAAACACTTACCTACTGCCTATCTGCAGCTATTTCAGGGAAACAACGGATTCCATGAACCAGATGTTCTAGGGCTCTGCAGCCAAAGCAGGGTCCAGGATTCCAGAAGAGCTCACCTAGGGCATGTGCAGATGAAACAATATTTCCAGCTTATGTTGACGCAACTGCGTTTGTGTTTGCACGACCTGGGATTTCCTGCTGCTCTAAAGTCCATTTAGCGCCTTAAATTGACACTACTCAGAGATGTGTTAATTTGGAGCGCTCTCCATTTACGCTGCTCCAACTGTGGATTTGTTCATGCAAACAGCCAGAAACTCCAAAGACTTCTAATTAATCCCCTTCGCCACGAGGGGGGCGCTGTGTTCTGGCCTTCAGCCGGTAGGTGCCGCTGTGTGTTCTTTTTAACCCTCCTTCACTCCTCCCTCCTCCCTCCCAGCATGCAGTTCAGGTCGGGATGGGTGTGCTCAGAACAATTATTATTTTAAAATGGGGGAGACAAATAATCCCTTAATTTTCTACCCCCTCTTAATTCTTCTGCCTCCTCCCCTCCCCCTCCCATTTATTAGACATCTAAAAGAAGGGCCAGCTTTGCAAAAGATTGTGTGTTCCCAACTGCGTTGAGCTGTGAAGAATCCAGTGCCCCAGGTTGGCTGTCTGAGATACACAAGTAAGAGAAATAATGGTTATGTATAAAAAAAAAACCAAAACGCATAACTTTTTCTTGCCAAGCCAGAGGCCCCTAGGAAATGGCCTGAAGGCAACTTGTCCTGTCACACCTGCATAATGCCTTCTCTTTGCATGTAGGGTGGGAGTCAGATACCTCCTACCATTTCCCACAGTGGAGATGGATCGTTTTCTCACTGAAGGAAGAGAATATGCAAACAGGATGTCTGTAGGAGGAACCTGAGGAACTGGGATTAGAAACGGAGGCAGTCTAGGCTGTATGCATTTATATTGCCTTTTCCAGGACAAAGGATTTCATTTAATCCATCTCTTCCATTTTCTGTTGCTCTTTTGCTCTTTAGGTTTCATTAAAGCCTTCTCTGCATGAGCGCGACTTTTATAAGACGTATTTACGATTTCTATTTTGGTGGCTCATTCACCCAGAGCATCTGGAGCTCTGCACCGTGGAGCCTAGCAACCTCCACGAGACCGTCTATGTTGTCTGTCTGTAACTGCAACTCAATCAAGTTTTCCAGCCTACACCACTGCCATCTCGGTGTAAGTAAACAATCTTTAAACTACCGCTACGCGTTTGTGCCTAATTCCAGCTCGACGGCCTTCCCTCTCCGACCCGGCGTGCCCGGGCTGCTGGCCACATCCCGCGTGCAGTGCGGAAAAGGGCTCGGGTCACTCCCGGCCCACACACCTGTCAGGAAGACTGTCATTCAAGAGCCCCCAGCAGTAACAATAACATACATGCTCCAGAAACATAAGTACGAACCTCGCCACAATCCTGGAGGACTCCTAGGTGCAGCCGTGTGCACCACGAATGAGAGCCAGTGGTGATGCACAGAATCTTGAAACACTTACCTACTGCCTATCTGCAGCTATTTCAGGGAAACAACGGATTCCATGAACCAGATGTTCTAGGGCTCTGCAGCCAAAGCAGGGTCCAGGATTCCAGAAGAGCTCACCTAGGGCATGTGCAGATGAAACAATATTTCCAGCTTATGTTGACGCAACTGCGTTTGTGTTTGCACGACCTGGGATTTCCTGCTGCTCTAAAGTCCATTTAGCGCCTTAAATTGACACTACTCAGAGATGTGTTAATTTGGAGCGCTCTCCATTTACGCTGCTCCAACTGTGGATTTGTTCATGCAAACAGCCAGAAACTCCAAAGACTTCTAATTAATCCCCTTCGCCACGAGGGGGGCGCTGTGTTCTGGCCTTCAGCCGGTAGGTGCCGCTGTGTGTTCTTTTTAACCCTCCTTCACTCCTCCCTCCTCCCTCCCAGCATGCAGTTCAGGTCGGGATGGGTGTGCTCAGAACAATTATTATTTTAAAATGGGGGAGACAAATAATCCCTTAATTTTCTACCCCCTCTTAATTCTTCTGCCTCCTCCCCTCCCCCTCCCATTTATTAGACATCTAAAAGAAGGGCCAGCTTTGCAAAAGATTGTGTGTTCCCAACTGCGTTGAGCTGTGAAGAATCCAGTGCCCCAGGTTGGCTGTCTGAGATACACAAGTAAGAGAAATAATGGTTATGTATAAAAAAAAAACCAAAACGCATAACTTTTTCTTGCCAAGCCAGAGGCCCCTAGGAAATGGCCTGAAGGCAACTTGTCCTGTCACACCTGCATAATGCCTTCTCTTTGCATGTAGGGTGGGAGTCAGATACCTCCTACCATTTCCCACAGTGGAGATGGATCGTTTTCTCACTGAAGGAAGAGAATATGCAAACAGGATGTCTGTAGGAGGAACCTGAGGAACTGGGATTAGAAACGGAGGCAGTCTAGGCTGTATGCATTTATATTGCCTTTTCCAGGACAAAGGATTTCATTTAATCCATCTCTTCCATTTTCTGTTGCTCTTTTGCTCTTTAGGTTTCATTAAAGCCTTCTCTGCAGCAGTCTCACACTTGGAATTTACAAGTTGAGAACAATTTCTTATTTAAAAAAAAAAAAAAAAACAAGTAAGAGGTGAATGATTTATGCTTCCCTGCCACATGCATTATACATTACGAGGCTCAGGAGCTGGGGAGAAAAAAAATACATGTCAAGAAACCATCTGGTAAATGACTGCTTCCCAGTCTGGCAGCCTCAGGGGAAGCTGTGCTCAGGTAGGGAAGCTGTCAACAGGCTGAATGAGATGAGAGCAGGCAACAAAAAATCCCCCAAATCTGAGGGAAATGAAACCACAAGGAAGAAAATTAGGTTAAGTGTGAAGACATTCAAAAAAAGGAAATCTATGAGGTAGAGAAGGGATGAGAGCCCGTCACGTGCCTTTGAAAGGGGTAAATGAGCTCTGATGGATGCAATTCTGGTCCCACTGCAGACCAAAGAGGCCTGGTTTCATAAATCGCTCAGCACCTGACCACTCCCAGGAAGCCACTAAGTGTAGCAAGTGCTCAGCACCTCAGAGAAAGCAGGCCCGTGGAGTCTGGTCATCAGCTTATATTTGGCTGACCAAGGAAACTTCAGCATATGGAAACATACCATATGGCATCCCACCACTCATGCCTACCTTCTCCCTGAGTGGTTTTGCAGCCTTCTTGTATGGCTGCAAGATGTCCATCTACTCTCACACTGCCAGCAGCAACAACCTATCTTGCAAGAAAGCTACGTATCTGTACAACCCCAGGAAGCTCCACACAACTCGCCTGGCTAAGCAGCAGCTAGTACATGGCTCATGTCTTGTGCGGTAATAACCTGATCTGCTCTCCTGGAAAAGCTGGCTCCTCTAAAAGGTAGACATCAGCATCTTCATAGAGTCATAGAAGATTCGGGTTGGAAGGGACCTCAGGAGGTCATCTAGTCCAAACCCCTGCTCAAAGCAGGACCAGCCCCAAGTAGATCATCCCAGCCTAGGCTTTGTCTGGCCGGGTCTTAAAAATCTCCAAGGATGGAGAGTCCACCACCTCTCTGGGTAGCCTGTTCTATCAGTGCCTTACTATCCCCTAGTGAGAAAGTTCTTCCTAATATCTAACCTAAACTTCCCTTGCTGTGACTTGAGCCCATTGCTCCTTATTCTGTCATCTGCCCCCACTGAGAACAACCCAGCTTCATCTTCTTTGGACCCTCCCTTCAGGTAGTTGAAGGCTGCTGTTAAATCCCCTCTCCTTTCCAGACTCAATAAGCCCAGTTCCCTCAGCCTCTCCTCACAAGGGTCCAGAGGAGGGCCACTCGCATGATCAGGGGGCAGCAGGGCAGGCCCTACGAGGAGAGGCTACAGGACCTGAACCTGTTCAGCCTCCACAAGAGAAGGCTGAGAGGGGACCTGGTGGCCATCTATAAACTTACCAGGGGGGACCAGCGGGGAATGGGAGAGGCCCTGTTCCCCCGAGCACTAGGAATAGGAATAACGGCATTAACTAGGAATAACAGCCACAAGTTGATTGAGAGTAGGTTCAGGCTAGATATCAGGAAGCACTACTTCACTGTCAGGGCGGCTAGGATCTGGAACCAACTTCCAAGGAAAGTGGTGCTCGATCCTACCCTGGGGGTCTTCAAAAGGAGGCTAGATAATCACCTTGCCAGGGTCATTTTCTTTCCTGCCATGGCAGGGGGTCGGACTTGATGATCTGCTCAGGTCCCTTCTGACCCTACCAACTATGAAACTATGAAGTCATGTGCCCCAGCCCCTGAATCAGTTCCACTGCCCTCCACTGGACTCTCTTCAATTTGTCTACATTCTTTCTGTAGTGGAGAGCCCAAAACTGGGCACAGTACTCCAGATGTGGCCTCACCAGTGCCAGATAGAGGGAAATAATGACTTCCCTCAATATTCTGGCAATGTTCCTACTAATGCAGCCTAGGATGCTGTTAGCCTTCTTTGCAACGAGGGCACACTGCTGGCTCATATTCAGCTTCTTGTCCATTGTAACCCCCAGGTCCACAGAAGGAAGTGAGGAGTGCCTCTGTGTAAGTGTCTCTGGGATCCAGTTACCTGAGAGATGAAAGTAGCTACCCTTTATATAGTACCTTGCATCATGAAGGAAGCCAAAATGCTTCTCAACACAGTAACCAGTTCATCATGCCTGTTTAAGAAAGGACAGCAACACAGTTGTTAAAGACGTAAAATGAAAATGAGTGATACATCTTATTGGGGAATTTAAGCAGGTTGAACTCATGTGGATTATTCATCAGAACGCTTGGACTAATCTCATCTGGGCAACCTTCCAAAAAATACTGGAATAAAAATAGTTGATAGCCCAAGCCCACGCAACAGCAGTACTATTGTGGGGGCTTGGCTCATCATAGCCTGGAAGGCTATCCTGCAATGCTCTCCTAAGAGCAGAGCTCCATGGTGCTCTGCAAATGCAGAAGCCTTGTGGAGAGGTCACCCCCCCGCCATTTCCAGGAGTGATATTATATTCAAATCATACTGGCTTCATTGCATCACGATCCCTTCACAGTGGTGGAAAAGGGGGCTAGATTTGACACTTACCAGTAAATTAGGAGAACAAGTTAAATTAAAGGTGAGGTTTTTTATGGCTGATAGCCATACTATCAGCAAGTGTTGTGCATATAAGGAAAGAGACTTCACAACACCCTTTTGTGGGACAGGATGGGAGCTACAAGGAAGTTTTCTTTGCAACATGGATCCTTTCTCTTGCAAGAAGCTCAGGACGACAATAAAGACCAAATTCTGTTAATGGCAGTCGTGTTTTCCACTAGTGGAATCTGCACAGACACACCTAATAGCAAAACAAACAAGTCAACTTTATTTTGTAAAAAGGAAACATTGACAAATAGTTGAGGGTGCTGAGGCAGAGTGTGTAAGCCAGGAAGGGTCTGCCCAATGCAACACTTCTTTCCGGTCTATCAACATGAAGTTACTGTCCAGTCCCCACTAAGTTCTCCTCTGATTCTGAGCACACCACAACTTTTTTGTGAGGAGCGAGGCTATTTCCTTGTCCTAAGTCCATCATCTTCAAGTATTCTGTGCTCTGATCTGCCCGTCTAAGACCAGCTTTGGCACCCAAGGGTTTCACACTTTACTTTGGCAGATAGTATCTCCATCATCCTCGTCATCATCCTCCACAACATTGATGGGAACATAGCCACCTTCTCTGGGCAAGCACCAACACCAGCCAGCACCAGTCAGGTCCACTGCGTTGAAGCTGAAGTCTCTCACCTCAAGCCTCTTGAAGTCGACTGTGTCTTCCTTGGAGTAAATCTCGTTAAGCTTTTGCCAATACAACCAAGTCATAACCAGGCCAATTACCTGCAAGACACATGCATTGAAAGTGATTAGGCTGAGTTATGCTAACTCCTTATACAGCCCCTTAAGCATAAGGTACTTTCATGTCAACCGCTGACCCATCTTTTTGACTTGGATACAGGTTTCCTAAACATGGCAGTGCTCTAAACTAAATCAAGGTCTTAAGTTAGGCAGGCAAACCAGAACTTGGATAAGTGACCGTTAGAGAAAAGTCAAGGTGCTGCAGGAAGAGAGGTAGCAGCACACTTCATTTTGGTGCTAGAGGTTTAGTCTTTTTTAGATGTGTCCTAAAACAGAAATTCAGGGCCCTTGGGGCCAGTAAAATCATCTCCCCAGCAATTTTTTGCTCAAGTTGTCAGTCTCAATCACCAGGGTCATTCCATCTGGCCTCTCTAGACTTCCCACGGAGCTTCAGGTGAAGGAACTGATTTTAAAGCTTGGCCTGTGAAGTGGCTTGTGCTCAGTGGCTGCTGTGTGTGGTGCTACGTTCAACTTCCCCTGTCTTGTGGGTAGGTAGGTGTATCCAAGCCTAATAACCCACCCAATGAGGACAAAGGGTCAAGGCATGCCATGTTCTATAGCCAGTGACACACAAGGGAGTGAGGCCCATATCACATCCAGATGCTTTTGGCTCCTCATGCTAAAGGAGCAAGTGCCCATTTACAGATAACTGGGGATAACCTTTGGCTGAAGCCTAAAGCAAGGCCTGAACTCCCACCTCTGGAACTATAATGTGCATTGTCCTTTTACACGCATAGCATCTAAGGGCACCTATGTATGTGCAGCGATGCACTCCAGCAGACTCCAGTGTCATGTGCATCAGTGTTCCCACACTAAAAAATGGTGGTGGGGGCTATTTAACTAAAGCTCATTCAACAAGCTTTAGTTAAAGTGCCCTCGCCGCCATTTTTCAGCGTGGGGACACTGATACACATGACGTTACGGGTGCTTTAATTAGAGTGGCTCTTGGAGCCACTCTAATAAAAGCATGCACCCCCCCCCCCCCCCCCCCCCCCCCCTGTCGCGTGTGTTTTAGTTATAGTGTCTCTTGGAGCCACTCTAATAAAAGCATGCACGCCCCCCTCCCCTCCCCTCCCCCACCCCCCCAATTCCCAGACCACGTGTATAAATGCCCCAAGAGCACTTTGGGGTCCTTTGGGAGAAAAATTATGTCTGTGCCTGACGATGCACCCACAGGCAAGAATTACACTTGAGGTGTGATAAGCATCTTTTTTTTTACTATTTCCAGTTTCTCCTTCAATAGGTCCAAGAGCAAATTCTCCTTACCTACTGCTTGGCTTACATGACGTGCATGTGCTGTAAAGCCGAGAACTGCAGTGACTCTATGGCGAGGAGGGGACAGTTATTTACAGAGGTCAGCCGTGTTTGCATAGATCCAAGGGAGAAAATCTACCATGGCCAAGGTAGCTGTAGCACTCTGAATATAAGACTCTAAGCTGGTTCCAGTGACCTGCAGCCTATTCTGTTGTCTATAATGATGTGCGTTGGCTTTTTATTTATTTTTGCAGAGTTTATCCATCTGAACAAAACCATCAGGGCAACAAAAACCTACGAAGCATTATTTGCACAGATGTACTGCTATTGTCCACTTGATTGAATAAATTCATCCCGTGTGCTCAGGGTCTGAGCTCCTGCCTTCAGCAAAGGCCAAAACAGATGCTACTTTGGAAAGGTGAAAGGCCAGCATTAGTGCATCTAGCCAGTCACCTAGCACAACGTACAGGAAAACAAGTCTCTCCTGTACCTGAGGTGTATTGTCATACGATCTGAAGAATGAGGGGTGACTCACTGGGCTATCAGCCATCTATGAATATACATGGGAAAGAGAAGCTCCCAAGTGCTGACATGATCCCACAGTATAACCTGGGCCAAGGCATTTCTCTGTTGCCTGCCTTAGTTTGCCCATCTGTACAGTGGGGGCTGACAGGAGTGTTGGCAAATATGTATGGTCACTGCTTGAACAGAGCTGTTAGATCCCTAGGTGAGTGCAAACCTTTGAATCGGGAGCACTGAGGAGTGATGTTCTCCACTGACTGATTACACAGCACCAGTGGTAGAAGCAGACGCTTCCTTTGCTGCACCCTGTCACTTTTTATCAGGTCTGTCTCTAGAGGACTTAACAAAGGAGGAACTGAATTGCTTGCCAGACTAAATCCCTCACCCAAGGTCATATGGCAAGTCTGTGGTGGGTTAGGGGCTTGACCTCTGGTTTTCCAAGCCACAGGTTGTCTTAGGACAATCCTTCCCCTGTCAAGCTTCAGCTCGGCTTCTCTAATAACAGCAGCCCACAATGAAGAAAGAATGGAGAACCACACAAAAAAGCTCCCACTAAATCCTCAGCTAAAGTAACGACTTCTTGTCTATCAAACCCATAAATGCTTGGCATTGCCTCATTCATTCCAGCTGATCATTCAGGCCATTCAGACCACAGGGGAGGCCTGGCATCACCTTATATGAGAGCTGCAGAGCACATTATGATAAGAGTGGCACGTTACTGGGGTTTTTTGCTATAAATTTGATCATGCCCAAGGGA
>NW_005842592.1:114598-118087 GCF_000455745.1 Alligator sinensis | reverse complement strand
GGAAAGAGGGGTTGCTACTGGCATGCTGCCAGGCTGACTGGAAAAATAAAGCTGCTGATCTAAAAAAAGGGTTTCCATAAGCACATGTTTAAACAGTTTGATTTGCCCTGACATTTCTTGGAAACAACCATCGTGGTTACAGGCAAAAATTGCGCAAGTGGTAATTTCTGAGAGAGAAAGCAGTTGCAAGGCACTATTTGCAGAGCAGACACTGATGATGATAATAGGAATAATCACTGCCTTCCTGTACACCGTTGGAGCAGCAGGCATTCTAGCTGAATCGGGAAGTCGCTTGCTTGGTTTTAACCCCTCCATCACTCTGATTTCAGAGTGCCGCAGGGTGCTTTGCATACAGAGTTTGCCTCTGCACACGCTCCTTGGTTCCCTGGTGCAGCTGTGCCAGAGTGGGACCTGCTTATGTGAGAGCTACACATAGCTACCAACCCAAGTAGGGCCCTCGGTGTTTCTTCAGGAAGGGCAAACTCTGAGAAACAGGAACGATGGCAGAAGGGCAAGCCTCAAGCCCATGGGTATGTCCTAAACACCCTCCCAACTCTTTGTTGTGAAACTGGAAATCCAACCAGAACAGATGCACCTATATTTGGCTATGGAGCCTACTACTACACTGAGATCATCCAGATCCACACATCTGGTTAGAAGCACTTCTGCTTGAAATATCTGCCTGTGAATCAAGAAGGATGAGGAAACAAAGGTCCTTCACAGAAGGCTAGACAGGCTTTGCCTTTGGTGTATCATTTTCAGCCAAAAGGTGGGTTCGTTTTGTAAACCAGAATGTCATGAAGGCCTCAAGATCCATAGTTGGATGCAGACAAAACCAACATAATTAAGTGTAGCAGCCTTTAAAAAATGGACCCACCTGAACAGAATGGGAAGGGCTGCCTGGCAGAGAGACAGAGTTTGTCCCAGAGGAGACACTGTGGGCTCTAGGGGCAAGTGAAGCTGTTTTGGAAGCAGCCCTGTTGGAAGTGGGAGGGGTGATGTAACCCCAGCAAAGTTTTGAAATAGAGCCATTAGCAAAAGCCTGGGAAAGGCCCTGAGCTGGGATTGGCTGAGAGGCTTGGATAAGAGGGGGAGCAGGTTTTCCCGGGGGGGGGGGAGGAGTTTTTCCGGGGGGGGGGGGCAAGAGAGAGAGAGGGGGTGAGGGACAGGCTGGAGACCGGATTCAGCGTCTCAGCACAGTGGTCCCTCGGAGAGTCCCTGAGAGAGCCCTAAATAAGTTCTTGAGGGTTTATTAGTCGGTATATCCATGTGCTTATTTAATGATTATTTGTTATGTTGTAAATAATTAAATCTTGTAAATAGTTTGAGAATTGTCTGCGAGGGTGCTTGATTGTAAGGGGAGGCTCTTTGCTCGGCGGGCACTGCAGCAGCTTCCCAGGGGGGCTGGGCAGGGCTACTGGCTACCGGGTACCCCAGGATCCCATTATTCAGGTGAGGGCGCATGTAGTGTCGCACCCAGGGTTACATAAGCAACAAGTCGAGACTCTTGATTTGAACACCCTGTTGGGGCACTTCTGTCTAAAGACCGGACTTGCAGGATACTTGATACCAGGCTCGGTGAGTGTTTATAAAGGATAGTCCTTGTATTTCAGGCCACATGTCCAACACTGCATTTCTAATACTAGGAAGAACATTCCCCAATAGCCTGGTTAGTCCATAATTGTCACAGGTCTTCTGCAACTTTCTGCACAGGATAATAGGCACTGGGAGAGGTCAGCTGCTGGACAGGATGGCAAATGACATGGCAATTTCTATATACCTTCCACAGCACAACGACCACTGCCAGGTGGCCTGAACTTTATCTTCCCAATTCCATATACCTCCAGCGCTGACAGCCTAACTCGCAAAAGACTGAAGGCCAGTTCTTCAGGTACTCTGGCTGCTAACACAGCACTAGCATCCAGGAGCATGTTATCACTAATGACACATTACAGTGAAGCTATCAGAGTAATCGAATGGGGTTTCTAAACGTCTTTCTGACTGGGTTACTGCCACATGCTGTGTGGCAATGACCTGCTTTCTAAATTCTGCCTAACCGACGACTAGAAAGCTGTAAGCTGTTACCAAGTTACATGGAACTTATTCTCTAAGCAATTAGCTTCAGACCATGGTGTTGCGGTTTGCCTTAAGATCAATGCTACACACACAGTTTAGGAGAACTTAATTTGAATTCCACAGGGCTTTCCCTCCTGTTTGGCAAATGCTGCTAACAAGTGGGTTTTCTACTTAGCACTGCTTAAAGGACACTGAAGTATAAGTAAGTAACTAACTGCATTGCATCCATAACATTTATTAACTCAAATCTAACCCATTATTGTGGCATACCGGTTTTTCTGGAGTTGAAAAATGATGTGAGTGACTTATTTTGGTCCTAATCAGTCCATTAAATAAGGCTGTAAACTGAGAACATCATGAGAGAGACAAATGAGGATAAACACAAATGGCTCTAACGTACTTTAAATTAGACGCCGTTTTTGCTATTAAGCGGAAGGGAAAATGCATTTCCCAACATGAGCCTGCTTATTTTGCAGACAACAGATTTAAAAGCAAATGCACTGTGGGGAAATAACTGATCAAGTAAATGGCCTCCAGTGAACCAAGGAACATTAGCACCACTGGGTTTATTAATTTGTCCTAGGATGCTGAAGAACCACTCTGCCATTCATGCATGTGGTTTGTGACTTTCATGGAGGTGACCTTGTTCCTGAGACTGACCAACAGTTTTGCACTTCCTGCAGGGCACAAATACCAGCAGAGTCAGCTAGTTTTATATGACATGACTGTTCAGTGACTCTCAGAAATTAGAACAGGATAAGGCCAGACAGTCACTTGATGTATTCCTGCAATCCAAGACTACCTTTGGTCCAGGTAGAGCCACAACCACTGCAGTTGTGTCCTATCCACGGAACTTGCATTGATAGTCAGCATGAGGAGGACTGCTGTGTGGTAGATTTTATTTTTGGCATGCCCTGCACAGATGAGAGTATTTTTTATCCACTATCTAGCCTCCTCTTGAAGACCTCCGAGCTAGGTGATAGCACCACCTCTCTTGGAAGCCCATTCCAGACCCTGGCCACCCTTACTGTGAAACATTTCTTCCTAATATCTAACCTAAATCCACTCTCAACTAGTTTACACCCATTATTCCTAGTCACTCCCTGGGGTGCCTTAGTAAACAACGCTTCCCCTATTCCCCGTTGATCTCCCCTAATAAATTTATAGGCAGCCACAAGATCTCCCCTCAGCCATCTCTTGTGAAGGCTGAAGAGATTCAGCTCTCTCAACCTCCCCCCGTAGGGTCTATCACGAAGGCCACTAATCATGCGAGTGGTCCTCCTTTGGACCCTCTCCAGATTCCCAGCGTCCCTCTTGAAGTGCGTCACCCAAAACTGGACACAGGACTCCAACTGCGGCCTGACCAGTGCCACATGGAGGGGTAGCATCACCTCCTTTGATCTATTAGTCATG
>NW_005842592.1:99899-113899 GCF_000455745.1 Alligator sinensis | reverse complement strand
GGCCCGGCGCCTCACCTACGACACTGGCCAATTCTTTCAGCAGCTGTGGATGGAGGTCATCCGGGCCTGCTGACTTGTACCCATCCAGCTCCGCCAGGAGCTCCTTAACTATTTCAGAACTAAGCGTAGGCGGACTGGTGCCATGTGGACATCCGTCAATGATCGAGGTGGGGGAATTGGCTTGGTCGGTACATAGAAATACTGAAGCGAAGAACTCATTAAAGAGTTATGCTTTTTTCCCCCGTGTCAACCACCAACTGTCCTGATTTGTCCACCAGAGAACCTATGTTGCTCTGAGCTTTCCTTTTTCCTGCTATATACCCGAAGAAGGACTTTTTATTGTCCTTGATTGTTGAAGCCAGCCTGAGCTCAAGCCCCACCTTGGCCTGTCTAACTGATTCCCTGCACTAGCGTGCCAGGGAGATATATTCCTCCTTGGTGGCTGCTCCCTGTTTCCATTGCCTATACATCTCTTTCTTTGCCCCCAGACTCTCCTGGAGTTCCCTGTTCAGCCAAGGGGGCTTTTTTGCCCCCTTACCTCCCTTCCTACGCAATGGGATAGACTCCTTTTGAGCCCCAAGGATCACTCCCTTGAGTGACCTCCAACCCTCCTAGACCCCCATATGCTCTATGTTCTTGAGTCGCATCCCCTCACTAACTAGCCTTCTAAGCTTGCTAAAGTTGGCCCTTCTGAAGCCCCTGTTGCTAAGACCAGGTCAAGCAAGGCGCTACCCCTGGTGGAACTAGACACCACCTGGATTAGGTGGAGGTCCTGCAGGCAGTGTAAGAACCTCCATGAGCGGCTTGTTTTGGCTGTCTGCTCCTCCCCGCAGATATCTGGATAGTTTAGATCTCCCATGACCACCGCCTCCCTCGCCTGTGTGGCGTCTGCTAGCTGCCCAGAGAATACATCGTCTAGCTCTTGATTCTGATGAGGAGGCCTGTAGTAGACACCCACAACCAAGTCCAAGTCCTTTTCTCCTGGCCCCCACTGGATCCTGACCCACAATGCCTCGGTGTTCCCCTCCTCCACCCCTGCCTTAATGGTGGAAGACGTATACTGCTCCTTAACATAGAGTGCTACCCCCCACCTTTTTTCCCCACTCTGTCACGCCTATACAACCTATACCCCTCAATGCCCACCGCCCAGTCGTGTGTAGAATCCCACCATGTCTCTGTTAGTCCGACTAGGTCATACTGGGTGCTAGCAAGCAAGAGTGCGAGCTCCTCCTGCTTGTTCCCCATACTCCTGGTGTTTGTATAAAGACATTTTAGTCCCCCAAAGACACAAAAGAACATTTTCTATGTGCTACAGAAGTGCAACAAACATTCATCCCCCTCCACCCTCCAAAGCTGCTCTTCCTCTACCTTTCTCCCTTTGATTCCTGGGCATTCTGCTGAGTGACTGGCAATCTAGTTGAGGGTTACTCCTTGCCAGGGACTGCAAATGTTCTGACAATGCTGCAGGCTTTTGGGATGACACTCAGTCTCTGGCAAAGGACTGGCACAGAACCCTAGATAGTCTACATGGGGTTTGAATGGTGGGTGTCTGCACAGGGATGAATGTCTACCTAGGCTGTATAATCCTGCACTGACTATAAAAAAAGGTCAATTCCCAATATAACACATCCATAGATATTTTTCTACCTGGGGAACCATTTGGTAACACAGGAGAATCCAACATCCACTCATCTTCCTACAATGAAAAGATCATATACTAACGAACATCGCCTTAAGTCCTGCTTCAGTTGCAAAAACCTCCTTGCCATGTACAAGGTTTAGCATGGTGCTGGCACTTCATGAAAGCTAACGGCTTATTATGCAGAATAGTGATAATAAGGCTCGGTGGGGCTGATAGGCTCATGGCATTTTATGTGAAATTCACCAATCCAGTGAAGCTCAGATGACTTAACAGACATTAATATGCACTCGATCAGTTTTTGCTCAAAGGCTTTGAGGCTGCATAATAAAAGCGTGATGAAAGAATGTCAGCGCAGTGTGTTTATAAACAGTTGCCAATTGCAGTGAAGGATGCAATTGATCCTGGCAATTAATTCTGGGCTGACGAATTGATCTGCCATCACTACAATTTTACTCAAGGCTCACTTACATATTGCTGCCTGTTAATTGGAACGGATAACTGAAGATGCTACTTTACACAACAGAAAGTGGAACCCTGTGTGCTAGAGGCAGAAGGGTCAAAAAAGCGTGGCTAAAAGTCATAACCAAGGTACATCTATAGTTTGCATATTAAATGCAAGGGAGAAAATAGGCACTTATCCCCTACAGCTCCTAACAGGCCATATTCTATGCCGGTACACATGAGTACAGCTTCAACTGGTTGTACCCATTGGACATCGGCACAGATTTTGAACTAACATTACTGGCATGTATGCAGTTATTTGGATTACGGTGTCATCGAGAAGACTCAGTCACAGGCCCCCACTGGGCTAGACATTGAACCAAACACAGAATAAAAAAAGAAGGTTCCTGCCCTAAATGGCCACATTCCTTTGCAAAACACTCTGGAAACCAGTGGAGCTATCAGCTGTCTATAAGACTCAGCCCTTACACGCTGCTACTCCTAGTGCAATGCATCACTGCCTCTCTGTGCTCTGCAACCCCAGTCAAGTGTACAGGGTGGGAAGTGAAGCAGTAAATCATCTCCCATTTGAAGCGCACTGGAAAACATGCAATTACTTGCAGAAGCCTTCATTTGCTTCCACTCCGCTCCTTTGCACACACTCTTTTGCATGTGTTTCCTTGCTGTCTGTTTTCCATCATCGTAAATGCCACCCAGCCACTGGGTCACCCCTGCCCTTGGGTTCACTGGGTCACTGCATGGCTGCCTGGTTCCTCACTGCCCAGGTAACTTCTCTTTCAGCGGAGTCACAGGCTAACAAATACAACACTATTTCCTCTCTTCTTCTGCTTACTCGATCGGGACGGTTGGACCAGATCTTGCTACTGGCTCTTTTAATAGTTCTCCAGGCTCTCTTTGCCAGGAAAAATGTTGAGGCTCGTGGAAGCAGCTGCAAACAAGCAGTTACAGCTGGTTCTCCACAGACCCTGGGCTAAAGCCCATCAGTACTATGCCTCGTAACCACTAGCCTAGAAAGGTCACAGGGAGATTTACACTTTCCTATGATGCATTTGGCAAGATAGGAACCAAGATGCTCTGATCTATCAGTGTCAGTGTGAACTGCATTAAAGCACTGTGAATAACTAGCTCCTTGGATCACCTACTATCCCCAAAATAACTGTTTCCAAGTGACCCAGGACAAAAGATTTTTCACAATATTCAGAAAACCCAGAAATAAGAAGGAAAAAAATGTTTCTGCACAATCAAAATGTTGCATGTGACCTGACTGGAAGCATGAATTTCATTGTCAAGCTTTTGCAAATGACAACCAATTTCTAAAACCAAAGTACGTGTGGAAATGAAACATCGTTTCAATTAAGAAAGTTGAAATGCTTTGCTTAAACTGTTTCTGATTATATTTTAATTGTTGTTTTCACCTTGAGAAAATACAGCAAAATCACCATGGATTTGCAAACATTCTTGGCGAAGAAAATGTTTCAGGGGAACGATTTTGCCTGCCCATAGTCCTTCATTTTTGGCAAACTGACTTTGGGTTGCAAAGCTCTGGTATGTTCTGCACAAGATGGAGAGACTCAGTTTCCACCTGTGAAATCGAGAAGACATCTTCCAGTCCCCCAGGAGTAGCTTGGAAGCTTAATTGGAAGGTCTGTGATGACTAGTGAATTATAGCGCGCACAGTCTCCCGCCAGCAGAAAAAGAGGGCAATATGAACTGTACCAGGGCTCTGTAGCTGTATGAAAGACAGAGAGTGACAGTATGTGCAAAAAATCTAGCAGTTTCCCCCCTATTATACTTCCATAAGCTGCAAAGCTATTATAGCCCCTTGAAGAGTCAGAACACTACAAGAAAATGAAGCAGACACCCCGTTTGTCCTCAAGTTTCTTTGCTGATTGAACTATGAAACATCCCCACCACTGTCACACTCTCCTTTTAGAAATTTACTTTCCACCTGTAATAAAAATGCTTTGCTTCCCAAAGGAAAAGGAGGCTTTGTAGAAGGAGACCAAGGCTTGCTGTGCTCACTACAGCTTGCTGCACTTCATCAAATGGCCCATTCGTATTTTCCTGCTCACACCAAGAGCCTGGGAACGGGGTCTTCTGGCTGCTTTGAGGTCTAACGTCTCAGAAGCTGTAAAAGGAACTCAAGCAGCAGCAGGACAGGAGAGACCTCATGCATTTCACTGAGCACCAGGGAGGTCTGGAAGCAGGAGGGGGGAAACATAGGTTGTGAAAGGCTCAGTATAAAACAACAGGACAGGCCACTTGTGACAGGTGACAAGGCCAGCGATGCTCTGTTGTGCCTGACGGCAGAATGACAGTTCTGCAGGCCGCTCTCAGAGGGAGGTTTGAGGCAGCAAAGCTAATGGTTAGTGCTGGAGACTGAACATAGGTGCTGTGACAATGCCACTTGGTCACATTTGAAACTTGCCTCTTCCCATGAATTGTTCTCCCTAATAGACAGGAATCCATACCCACTGGAAAACTGACTCCTGTTTAAATAAAGCCTCAGATGTTTCCCTCTCCTCACTGCATTTTTCAAACAGGACCTATTGCATTGGGTGTCTCAAATTCTTGGGTGTAGGGTTTGAGCTAGTAATGCCCTGGGCTCAGGCTGAAGCCCGTAGGAGCTCAGCATCACCACTGAGCTACCATGCTGGACATCCAGTAACAGGCACCCCAAAAATAAGAGGCCACTTTAGAGAAGTTGAAGAAGACCTTTGTCTTTATGCATGAGTGAAACATGGACATGGAGGAGGATGCTGTCAATTGTGAATCCATTGTTATTTATACAGCATTTGGGAGTTTCTTGTTGAAAAGATACTAAATAATTGAATGTGGCAAACAGAAGACCATTCCAGCACTCTTTGGACATAAGCGCGTGATGCTAAAAGAGCATGTAGGTTCCATCTAATCAGTGTTTAGGGTTTGATCCTGTGATGCCTATAGGACCCAAGGCTGAATCAAGGCCCTACTGAGGAATAAAAGCTTTGCTATAGTCACTGATCAGAGGCATTTTATTTCAACTGATTGAAAAGCCATGAATATGTTTTAATTTCTCTGCCACACTGTGTCAATCAGTAGTCTCAAGGTTTTGGTGGAACCAGGGTACTAGCCTTTCCTTCCCTCCCCATCCCTGCTTATGTTCACAGCTGACCACCTGGTAGGAGAAGTTAAATAATTATTGCATCTGACAGGATGAATTCAATTTAATCAAAGGAGGTACGGATTACAGGATGAGATGCATGAGAAGTGTTATTGGGGAAAACCGGTATTTATTCCCCTAGAGTTTAAAAGCAAGCTGCAGTTACTCTACAGTGTTTGACTTTGCATTTGCGAAAGAAGCCCTGGACAGGCACAAAATTGTTTCCTTCCTACTTACCCTGCGCCGTGGAAATACTCTCGCCACATCAAAATATCTTTGCTACTGCCAAGTTTCCTGTAGGCATCAGATTTTCACTCTCACCTGTAAACAAACTACCAAGACTGGTAGGATGCCTGTGCTGCATCCCTGTCTTACCCACTCAATGGCATTAGCCATTTCCATGTTCTATTTTTTTGTAAAAAATATATATTGCTGCTGTAGACAACTGTCCGTTTTCCTCCCAGCCCTAAGTAAGACTTGAAATGTACACTGAAGGCTGTCCTGTGTTTAATCAAGCTTCTCTGTCTGATCCCCCCCCTCCCCGCAACACACACGTTTCCCTGTAATCAACCATCAAGTCTTCCTCCTAATTAAGTGATTTGTAAAGATCAAGAGGCTGCAGATTGGTTTCTGAAAGCTTTGGATGTTTATCTTAATGTAACTGAAGCTATTATTGTCTCTTCCTGTAATCAAGAAAACAACACATTAAAAAAATTCCAAGAGGTAGAGATCGGGTTTTCTTACCATGGCAGAACATGTGTCTGTGCACTGGAAAGGAAAATGCATTTGTTCGCTAGGTGGGCAGCACAAGATTGATGATGCCCTTAACCTCGCGTTTCCTTCCTGGCAAATTCCTGGATTGTGCAAATAATGTGTTAGGTAAATCCCTTTGCTGTCACTTAGCAACTCCAGCTAGTTGGTGAAACAATGTGTTTTTACCTAGAAATGGGTTTCAAAGTGTAAGAGGCTCATGGGGCTGTGATCCTACAGCAATAAAGTGTCTTTTAAGATCCCACCGCAGGTTTCTATGTTCTTTGTCCTCTGAACATGAGTAAGAAATGTGCTGTATTTACAAGCAAAAAGTACCTTTCCCCACTGCCTATTCCGCACTTAGCAGTAACCCAAGGTTGCTGAGTTTTTTGACCCTGACCAGAAACAAAGCCTTCCAACACAAAGGAAGAATGAAAATTGACCTGATTGGGAAATTTTCTTTGGGATAGGATTTTTTAATCGGAAAATGATTGCTTTTGCTAATGGCTAGTTATAGAGACCCAAACGTCAGAATCTAGGGGTTATGATTAAACTTGAGAGATGCCTAAACCTTGAATACTGTGAAATCCACGTCAGAAAGCCGGGCTACCTTTACCAAGCAAAGAAGACATTCTAGCACCTGCTGACTACTAAGAGAGCGCAGCACAAAACCGTCTCTGCCATCTGTCACTAGTACATGCCTAATGATTTTTCACTGCATTGACCTCTGCTCTTATCTTGTAAGCATAGCCTCAGTGCCAAATGTTGTAGGTTCCTAACATTTGTTATTCCTGGAGAGAGAGTAATGCACTGAAAATCTTTGCTTCTTCAAGAAACAGCAACAGGCTCTGTTGCTCAAGAGTTTGCTCACTACTAATAGTGTCTGAGATGGATGAAATACCAAAGCAAAATTGCAGTTTTTAATCAGCAGCAGCCTTTTGCTATGATTGGGCTCTGGTAGCAAGTGAATAGATATTACCCCTCAGAGGTGGCCTACAAGAGATTTCCTCCTTGTTTTTTTCATTGGACCCTCACTCTCTTTTGATGTTTTGTGACGGATAAAGGTGACTTCTAAACTCATCCTTCCCCTTGGTTTTAACTTGTAAGTCAGGACTGCCGCTTCTGATGCTTTGTGTTGTTGAAAGACAACTGGGCAGTGTCAGCCCCTGCACTTTAGCTGAAGGGGTGGTGATGACACTGGATTTCTAATTACTGTTTCACTGCAGAGAAGGACAACTCTGCAGCAAATGCAATGGACTAGGGCAAGTCATTTAACTCCTCTGTGCCTCTCTCTATCCTTCTGTGAAAGGGGGGTAATTCCTACCTTCACGTGTGCATTTGAAAGGTTTTGTCTGCCAATGCCTGTAAAAGGCTTATGAATTAAAGCATAAAATGTAAGGAGAAAGCAAAGCCAAAGAGTTAAGTGCAGTCTATATAGGAAAGGAGACAACTCATCAGCCCTAGCACTTTGATCCTGTGTAGTTATTTCCATGGATAAATCTCACTGCTGGGCAGCCCTCCCAACCCCAGATGCTTCTGACTTTAGAAACTTCTATGCATGCCATCTCTCCCACAGATTAGCCCCAGAACACTGGTATCTGAGACAGTAGAGCCATCACGCCCCTAGCATACAGCATCCCAACAGAAAACACCTCTGGCAGTCAACTAAATTATTGCATATTATTGCATCAACGTGGGGCTGGAAGGCATAGGAGATGCCCAAGTGGGTCACAGCAGTGGTCCATCAGTCCAATCCCCTGCCTTGAACTTTGACAGCACTGGATGCTTTAGAAGAAAGTATAAGAAGCCCCACAGCAGCCAGATGTGAGATGGTCTGTCCCTTGTAAATATCTCACGGTGATCTCTGAAAGACAGACTGGCTTAAGCCTTGAAGCCTGGGGTTGTCTGCACCTTTCCTGTTCCCTTGTCATCCCAGTTATCCTAACTCTTGGTGTCCCCATTAGAGGTGCAATATCCACCATGTCTTTGACACACACCAAGTTCTTGGCTACAGTGCCATCCCATAGCAATCTATGAAGCTTTTTGGTATCCCAGGTGCTGTGTGACCCGCTCTGGGCTCTTAACACTCACCTCCTACCTCCACAATCCTGATGACACCATGTTTCAGGCACTGTCCTTCAATGAGACAACAACACTGGATTCCCTTTAGAGCTGCTAAGTTGCTGCTACTGACCACAAGCCCCTTCCCTGAAAAGGTTTGAAGGGCTTGGTTGGCATAGGGGTATTGCTCAGGTTAAGGTAATTGGTGGCTTCACTAATGATGCCAAGGAGAGGTACGGTGCAAGGATACAAACTTTAGCTGCGCTCAGTTTTGTTCATCTGTGCTAGGGGTAAGCCCTGGGGCAAGTCCACACAGGTGGCTGGGCAACAATGGCTGAAATTCCCAGCCTGAGAAGGATATCAGTGGGCAAGGGCTCAGAGCTGAAAACAAATACACCCTTATATGCAATGAGCCAGCACTGGGCCGAACGTGAGCATCAACAAAGGGCAGCAGGACGAACCTTTGCTGAACCCAGAGGAGCAAAGGACTCATACGCAGCGTGGCAGAGACCCAGTGAGCACAAGGGTTGTGCTCACATTAGATGAGCCTAGATCTCTCCATCTTCCAACATCTTTCATCTTTTCTTTTGGTTGTGACCACAAAGCCGTTCAGGCTGAATTCCAACATATTCGTCCCCTGTACAACACAGATGTTTGCTTAATTAAAACCAACAGACCAATGAGGATGTGGATTCCTCCCTACCCTGGAAAACACAGAAAAAGCAAGGGGAGCTGATGGCGCTCCAGAAGAATAATCTGGGGTGGGGTGTGGGGAGGCGATATTCCTTGCCCCACGGTGTCTGGCTGTATTTTTCCTCCCACTGGAGTCAGTGTGAAAGCAGCTCTGAAGGTTGCGAGCACCGGTGGGTGATCCAAAGGGGAATAAGTGTGAGAATTCTTGGTTTAACTTTAATTTAAAAAAAAACCAAAACATTTTATGCGTGCTGCTAACTCCTGAGATAACCTTGCTCTGGGCAGGAGCTGCTACCTCATTGGGCCAGGATGGTAATATAGCAAAAGTATAAAACAAAATGCTTATGCTTCATTGCACCTCAGGGGAGATATGGGCTTACTCCATAATTAAAACACAGCCAGTACAAGGCAACAATGCAAGTTCTCCAGTGACTGCCAGTGGCTAAATTAAAATGTCCTTTTGAGAGCGATGTGAGATGCATCACTGTTTGGCCTCAGACTTCAGCTTGGCTAAGATTAATGGCAAGGAGACACAATCATTACAAGGGAAGAGAGCCCAAGAAAAAAAACAACTTAAAAGATATCTTGCTAAGCTGGAAAAATAATCAGGTTGGTGCAGTTCTTCTTTATTGAGAATGAAGAAAGCCTGAAATAAAAGTTCTCTCTTCTCATCATTCTCTTTTCAAGATTAATTTTAATAGGGAAGCATTATACCTTTAGTCCAAACTGCTGCAGAGATGTAGTAGTGCTCTTCTTATACCATCTCAGATGCCTGCCCAGCCTCTTCTTGAAAGCCTCCTATGAAGGATATCCCAAAATTTCTCTCAGCAGTTTGTTCTACTCTCCTACTGTTCTCACAGTTCGTAATTTTTTCCCTGAGATTTACTGTAAATCTTTACTACTACAGTGTAAGCCAATTGTCCTTTTGTCCTCTGTGGCAAGGAAGAACAGCATTTTTCCTTCCTCTTTATGGCAGCCTTCAAAATATTGGCAAACTGATATCATGTCATTCCCCCTCTTGAGCTCCTCTTCTTCAAACAAGCCTACTTCCTTCAACCTGCCTCATGCTGCTTGCTTTCCAACCTCTTTATCCTCTTTGTGGTTTATCTCTGGATGCTCTCCAGTTTTTCTAAAAATGCAGTACACAAAATTGGACATAGGAATTCAGCTGAGGCCAAATTAATTTGAACTGAAACAGGTGTGTACTAAGATGAACAGGGGACTGGAGTGCCTATAGGCTTGCTCAGCCCAGCAAAATGAAGTCTGAGTAAGAGGGGCTGGGACTGCTGTCTATAAATACATCATTAGGAGGTAAACCCCAGGGAGGGAGCAAAGCTATTTCAGCTAAATTATAAAGTTGGCTGAAGAACAAGTGGCTGTAAATTGCTACAAATAAACTTAAGTTGGAAATTAGGAGCTTTATTTCTTATTTTATTTCTTATTTTTTTCACCTCCCCCCCCCACTTTCTGGCTGGACTCAATGGACAAGAAGCCCATGAATATCATGTATATTAAACAACTGAAGCCTGATTGCAGGCTCTCATGATGGCACTCTGAATATCAGAATACTGTACTTGGAATAGTTCAGAGCTATAGTGTCTCGACTCACTTCAAATAAAAAAGATCCTATGGTTGAAGGCGTAAGTGTAAAACACAAAAAAATCAAAGAAGACAGTGCAAATAAGAAAAAAATGGCAGTGTGTTTGACCATGTAAAGGTCCAACTCTCAGTCTTTACATGTCTGAGGCTGGTGATACTGGGGATTTCTAGTCAAGGTGTTTCAGCACTGCTCTTGCTAACAGCTATGGAGCTGGCAGCATGCATAAAATCTGTTTTAAATTACCATAAAGCATGAATTCTCACACCTCATTCGTTCCCCTGTGAATCTTCCAGGTGTTCTGTTCCTTTGCCTTCAGGTGCAGCCTTCAGAGCTGCCTTTGGGTGGACTCCAGAAGGACAGGAAACATACCCCGAGGGTGTGGGACAAACACATTACCTATCACATTACAGGCTGTGCCTTCTGCAATGCTCTACCTGCCTCCACTTCTGAACATCTTCTGAAGGGGAAATGCACACTCACCAGAGCAATCTAAGATTCTTCACTGGTCAGTTCCTTTAGATAAAAAATACCTAGATGGTGCAGGAGGAACGTTTATAAGAAAACAATATGGACTGCTGTGGGTTTACAACCAAAAAGATAAAACCAGGTTGAAGGCCACAGAGAGAGAGAGAGAGACTGATTGATTCACTAACTGATTGACTGATTTTTGGGCTCTGTTGGTCACTGAGGTTAAGTTGCCCTAGTTTTGCTTTTATTTACAGGATGTCAGAGCAGACACACAGGGTGTTTGTAAACACCATGTTTTTTGCCCTTTCTTGCACTGCAATAGCATGACTGTTTGCACGAGCAGGATTTCTGGATGCTTTAAAGGTTTTTCTGGTGCATTAAACAAACTCCACGGATGTAGTTTAGTTTGGCTCACTGGGAATTAAAGCATTGCATCCATGGATTAGTTGCATGCAAACACAAATTTTAAACTTCACTGCAGAACAACAAGAAAGATTTTTTTACCTCCCTGCCTGCCATCTGACACCTTCAGGGAAGGAATTCTACCTGATCAACACATCAACGAGCTACTCAGCACAGCTCAAAAAGACACTCTCATGGACCCAGAGGGACAGTCTTCCATCTTCAGCTCCTTCTGTGCAAAAATGAAGTTTATTTCCTACCTATGGGGACTTTTTACCATCTTGTACCATCTACACTTTTCTCAGAGCCTGACGAAGGGACTTTGATCCTGAAAGCTTGCAGAAAAGGACAATTTTTCTTGTGATTTCCCAGTTGGTCTAATAAAAGGTATCATTTTGGAACCAAGAGTTCTAGTTTTTTGTATGTGCAAACACAAAGGCACTCAAAGACACGTAATGAGCCCTTTGTCCACCAGGTAGTGCTGCAACTTTTTTGTAGTTCACCCCTTCAAATTGCTGCTGGGTTTTTTTCCTTGTGTTATGTACCAGCTCCCTGCTCCCACAGCTGTGTGGCGGGACACAGGGTGGGGGGCCCTGGGCCAGGGAGGCAGTGCAGGACTGTCCTGCTCTCCTGCAGCACTGGTTGGGGGCCAGGCTTAATTAGTTTGAAAACCTAGTATATGCAAACACTGATGCGATGCTCCAAAGCTTAATTAGTTAAAAAACCTAGTATGTGCAAACACTGATATGATGCTCCAAAATAAACAAGTTTAAATTTTATAAACCTTTTTAATTTAATAAGGTTAAAACCCTGTGATGTGTATAGGTGCCCACAAACACTTATGACACAGCATCTGATTCGCAGCAAGCCACTGTTTCCTTTCAGCTTGTTCATATACCCTCAGAGACTGAAGCCAGAATATGGGCACTTTTTGCCTTACTCTGTGTATCAGTGATAGAAACAGACACTAGCATGTGCCCCAGTCTTTAAAGCTGCCGTGACATGCAGATCTTGTCAGTTTACCTTCAGCTCTCCAGCAAAACACATGGATCAGGGGTAGGTAGGGGTCAGAGTTGTCAAGAAGTAAGAGCAAGAGTTATAGAAAAGGAGGAGTGAAACTCTGAACCTTGGATGCCTGGCTACACTGCACTCTCCAACATAGGAGTGAGGAGAAAGAGGACAGGGAGAAGCCAAACTTACAGATGTATTCGGGTGAATACAGACATGCCTTATTAGGTGCTTTGAGTTCTTAAGCACTGTTTTGTCCTTCAATTATTTTTTTGCCTGGCAACCCTACAAAATACACTGAGCCTAACTTTATATGTGCCTGCATATATATCAGACACCATGGCACAACATAATTGGGAAATTTCATTTTGCAAAGGAAACAGTAATATATCAGCTTCTGTTACTATTATTTACAAGCAAGCTCCACTGGTAATAATTTTTTAATGAGCATCAAAGAAACAAATGACCTTTCTGAATGAGCTGCCATGCTGTTGATTTACTTCCAAGTGTCTAGGATATGTAACCTGGGTGCACACCAGTAAGTGCTTCCCCACCTTCAATTGAAGGGGATAGGTGGCCAGGTAGGAGTACTGCGAGAGGGGTCTGATGTGCCCCCCCTCTAATCTTCTATAGAGTCAGGCCAGGACAGCTCAATTATTTACAGGTTTATTAGTATACAGGTAACAATATTTACAGGTTTATAAGAGAGTATTGGTAAAGATATACAATATCCAGATCACCCAAGAACCATTATGCTTTATAATCAAAGGCCCAAGGGACCACCACCTCAAAAGGGCATGGGTCCCCATGCAGGTAAGCAGCTGTCTGCAACAGGTAAGTACAACAAAGGCAGATAAACAACAGGTATCAACAGGTAAGTTCAGATGAGAACAACAAGAAGTAAGTACAGGTAACCCTCAGATAGATGACATAACCCAGGTCATATTAATGGATAAGAATATATAAATAACTATTTATAAAATATGAGGTGCAAGTTCCCCCTTCTAGGTACCCACGTGGCTGAGACCACTGGGCATTCCCCTAGGGTGCCAAACCCTGGCACTGTTTGTAGGGGGAATAAGGGGAGGGTCCTAGTACCTCCTCAGCCCCTGCTGGACACCCCCTGGTCCCTGATCCCTTGGGACCCCCTCTCAGGGCTTCCTCCTCTGTGGGGACCCATTCCCTGGGAACTCACAGATCCGGGGAGCAGGCTGGGCGGGGCTCCAAGAGCCAAGGGTGCCTTGTTCTATCCTCTGTTGTGCCTTCTATCCTCTGTTGAGACTTGGGCCACCTCGTGCAGGTCCCGACACCCAGGCTTCACCTTCTTCCTTCTGTTGGGGCTTGGACTGCCTCGTGCGGGTCCCGAAACCCAGGCCCCACTGGATCTCAACCGCACTGTGCTGGTGCTTCCCGGGTGCCTGGCCTCATGCCGGACAGGGGTTGCAAACCCGAGCGGCCTGGTGCTGCTCCCAGGGTTTGGGCAGCCATGCACTGCTGCATGAACCAAGTCCTTGGCCTCACGCTGAGGGTAGTAGACCTGAGTTGCCACGTGTGGCTCCCAGGGCCTGGTGGCTCCATGCACCACCATGTGCACCGGGGTCCTTGGCCACATGCTGAAGGTAGCAGACCTGAGCCACTACATACGGCCCCCAGGGTCTGGTGACCCTGTGCACCACTATGTGTACTGAGTGTCCAGAGACCTGAGCTGCCTCCTGCAGCTCCCAGGGTCTGCCACATGCACCAGCTGGTGCTGACCCTGCTCACCACTCTGG
>NW_005842592.1:87889-99868 GCF_000455745.1 Alligator sinensis | reverse complement strand
CTGCTGAAGGAGTCTTCTGGGGCTCTTCTGGACTGCAGCTTCTGCCTGCTGGGCAACTCTCCCCAGCTCTTCTTAGCTTCTCTGTCCCTCAATGCACCTGCTGCGTGCTGGGCATGCAGCTCCTTTTATTCACTTCAGAAGCTCCGCCTCCGAAGGCTTGCTGGACCTGCAGAATGCAGGCTTCAATCAGGTCCACGAGGCTCTTTGCCCCCATCCGACTCCGTGTAAGGGGTGGGGCCAGCCACACCCAGCCCTTACCTGATTGGTGGACAGGCTCCACCAATCAAAATGAAGATTTTCTGAGCCTGCTCGAGCCAAGCTGAATTGCTAAGTCTGCTACAGCTACAATATCTAATCCAAAGGTTCCACCATCTTTGTGTTTTCCTCATTGCCAGAACTAGCACAGCATGCAGGATCATGAAATGTAAAGGAGATCCTACCCCCCTCAGCCCCTGAAATTCAGTGGCAGGAAAGCCGTGACGTTCCATGAATCCTTTGGCTTGATATGCTGCTCTTTATGACCCAACCACAGCATCAGCTCTTGTTTCTTACCTTTTTTTGGCTAGATCAATGGAGTATTAAACTTAGAAACATCCTTTACTAGAGGAACTGGAGAATAAGCCTTTATTTGCAGGACAGATTTTAATCGCTGTCTTTTTTCCATCGTCAACTACCATATACCTAAATATGATGAAAGATTATGTATTTCCAGGTATTTCCAAGCTTGCTCTATTGCTGGGTGGTTTGCTTAGAAATCCCAAGTCATTTCAGGCCTTGCTGCTGAAGTCTGAGGATCCTCTTCTTTAAACTGGGCCTTTAAGGAGCTGGCTAAAAAGGGAAGTGTATTGCTTCTGACACTGGATTCTTTCTCTTTTTCCTTCTACATACAATCACGTTGAAACAACTAAATTCAGTAAATCAATAGCAAAGAGATGCTTTACATATTCACTGAGTACGCACATATGTGATCAAAAATACAACACTGTTACATGGCTTTATACAAATGTCAACTACAAAACCAGAGAACAGTAAAAATTCAAACATCCCTTGTCTAAGGTGAACTGTCTAGGTGGCTAAAAAGAGACCTCCTATAAAATACCTGCCAATAAATGTCTGATAGGTCATAGGCAGGAATGATTTTCTTTGGTAATTGTGGGTGGGTGGATATTCACCCCTATGCCTAAGAAGTGCAGGCAGCACTTACATTGTGATTTGAACACAACAGTTTTGTACTGCATCTCCACAGAAGGGTGCATTTCACTTTCTGAATGACCACTACAGAACCTTGAGTAAGCAAGTGTGGCCAGTGTCCTGATTAGCTGTTCCAGGGCTACTAGCCACGACCAGCCTCAGAAGAAATAAAAGCTCGACCCAGATTTGAGAAGGAGTCACAAGAAGAATTTCACGAGACATGGTTTTGTAGCTAACTCACAACTTGGCCTCTGGAGATAGCTTCTGTTTCCAGCTTTGTCAAGGACAATGCATGATTTGGCTGGACCAGTTGACCTCTCCCTGTCTCGCTTTGCCCAGAGCAGAGTAAAGATTAATGCATCTATATTAGGGTACTTTGGACTGAAGGTGCCATTTATGGTTTCCCCATTTCGCAGATTAACAAACTCCAATGAGAGAAGTTGCAATTTGCTCACAGTCACTAAGATTCTGTGAAGTTAAGAACTGAACCCAAGAGTCCTGGATCCCAGTCCCATGGTCTTAACAACTTGAGCACACTTTCACGAAGATTTCATGGTGCAACTGTACAATTCTTACACTAAATATGGGTATTTCTATAAGGCTCTTAAATGATATGCAAAAGAAAAGGTGACTCAGGAATTTATCTTAGAAAAAACTCTACTTCTAATGTTTTGTAATTATTAATACTTTTTTTTTTATTTGATAGTCTAAGTTTTCAGCCCTCAGGTGTCAACCTTGACACACCTTTGTGAGAGCTGGCTTTTAAGGGAAAGAAGGTGCTTGTCTTTCCAATATTTTTCTCTCAAAAAAGGCAGCTCAGTCATGTGTAATTTGGGCACATCAACCAGAATTAGCAGGCAAGTTAAGAGATTTAATACGGCTTCAGGGCTATTAAAAAACTCCAATAAAACAAAATAAGAAGGGTGATGATAGAGAATCTTTTTGTCATTTGTCTATATCAAGTGGGAACTCCCATAGCATCGGTTATCCAGGGGGGTGTTTAAAACCTGTTTAAAGGGGGCAGAAAAAGTCATAAACACAGGTAATCTGGCAGGCCTCTTTTCTTCACCTGTCTAGTGGTAAATTCTCTGTAGACACTGACTTTTCAGAGATAAATTTACAAGCAATTAAACTGTCGATCCTAAAAGGGATGACAGAATCCTGTTAAGCAAAATGTGGGAGGCATCAGGGCTGTGGGAAACCAAGACCCTTGAGATCATCTGAAGGTAAAAGATGTAAGAAATGGCATGGCATGAGGGCTTCCGACTAGTTGCAATGTGTTTGACAAGAGGAAACTCAACATTATCAGACTCAGAACACCTGGTACTTGGGATGCAATTATTTGCAGTGAGTGTACAGCTAATGCACCAGAAAAGAACACTGCCTGGGTTCATGGTCCATAGGCAAGGCTTTGAATGCACCGATTCACATAGGGCAAAAGTCAACTTAAGCCTTCAGTTAAAATTCTTTCAGCCAGTTTCTAATCTCTTCCCTTTGGCCTCTGAACTACCCACTTCCCATCAGGTCAGGAACCACCATATAGTATGAGAAAGCTTGTTCTAGCAGCATTTGCAGAAATGCAACACCAGAAGTATGACTGGGCACTGACTTGCTCCAAGCCGTACAGTGTATCAATGGTAAAACATGGAGCTCTTCCAATCATCAGCCAAGTAGGACCCAGGCATCTTTGAGCCAAATAAAGGTGTGCTCTGACATGAAGAAACATCTGTCCTCCTTTTCATAAGACCTAGGTATTATTGTTCCCTTCACATCTTAACAGCACCTTCTCTCTGTCCTCAGATTTCTGCCTCGAGAACTTTGCTGCATCTTTCTGGGCTTCTGCCATAGCATCAGAGAGGCTGGGGATAAAGCAATTCCTGGGCTGACAGATCTTGGTGGTGCACATGGCCTAGCTTAATTTCATTGAAAACCTGACAGGCACTGAGTATGATTTATAGAGATTGAAAGCCCTGCAATTAAAAGCTGAAGATCCTTCCCAAATGGGGAGAATTTTTCCTTTGGGTTAAGTGAATTGTCCGGTGCATCAGAAGATGTTACCCTGCTCCAGAGACTGTCAGGAAGCATTTGAAATTCATCAAGCTCTGCTCCAGTTGCTGTCATCTTTGCTCATTTCTCTTGTCCTCCTCAGTTAAGACCATCAAGGCAGCGAGTTAACAGCAACATGACAGGTGGCTTGTGTGGCACGCTCCTGCTGGGCAGACCACGGGGAGTACCTTTATTAAGCTAAATTTGCATATTTGTTCAACTCCTCTTTATTTCCTCGTGGTCATTATGCAGAAAAATACTTTGTAGCACTAGTCATGCCAAGCAGGTGGAGAAACAGTTTTCCCATCTCGTGATCATTCCCGAGTCAAAACCAAATAGTCCTGTCCAAAGAGAAACCACATTTTTTTCCCTTCCATTTCAAAACTGTCAAATTTGGACGTTTGACCATTTTGAATTTTTTCCAGAAATTCGATGCAAGAATTGACCACAATTACCTCCTTCCTGTGAAAAGCTTCAATTTTGCTTCAGCAAGAAAGCCCTGCCTGGCTCCCATCACAACACTAGCTCTGACTTGCCTGCTGGTAATGGATGGAGCTTCTTCTCTTGGGTGAAACATGGAAGCTGTTTAACAATGCTCAGCAACACACTGCAAAAGCAGAGGCCAAAAAATGCATAAAAATTCCTTGTTATATTGAATGTCTATAATGCAGGAGGTAATGAGCTAAGTTGGAATGTGGCCTAGACACTGAAGGATTTTTAATGGCAAGTGGTCTGCACATCAATTTTAGCAGTCACCCAAGAGATTGTTAATTTATGGATAACTTTTTGTGAGCTGTTCAATGATTATGTTCCCTTGGGAAAGTGATGCAGTAACTGATACAAAAAGACTTTGCTGCAGTAATAAATACATGCAGCAATGAAAGCTTTGGCTTTATTTACTTTTCATGGGATCATAGGAAAGTCGGGCTGGAAGGGACCCCCTGAGGTCACATAGTCCAGCCGCCTGCTCACGGCATAAGCCTCCCTGACTAAACTATCCAACCATCTTCTAAAAAGTGACATTTCTGCAGTGCATTGAAATAATATCTATCCAGTAACTCTAAGCAAACCAGACTTCTGCTGTAAATAGGTTTCCACAGCTGTTGTTTTGAGGAACAGCATACTAGACCCCTTTTTCTATATAAGCTGCACCCTTTTCTTGCATCACTACTGAGGTGAGATAAACCCACAGTCACGCATGCTGAAATCTGTCAGACCACCCTGCATTCTAGCTTTGTAATATTTCTCTATTTTTACAATAGCTCTCCTGACCAACTTGTCATGTCAGAAGCCTGAGTCAGTTAAAAATGCAGTGAGCAGAGGAAGCAAACACAAGACAATCAACTGAGAAAGCAAGCCACAGACCATGGCCAAATTTGCTTCAGTTTCCTCAGGGTTGCTGGAATCCAGATTTCTTTCATCATGAAAGAGGCTGAACAGACCATGGTTTTGCACAATTCAAGAATGTCTTGTATCACACATGAACAGGCACCCTTTTTTCTTTGGGAGTAAATAAATACAAATGCAAGCACCTACTCTGGATACCTCTAAGAAATCCTTGGATGCTATCTTGCTGGGGTGACCTGACCCCAGCTGACTTCCTGCCTCTGGGGCAGGGGGCTGAACCCAATGATCTAGTGAGGTCCTGTCCAGCCCTAATGTCTACGAAATCTATGAAATAGAAAATCATAATCATTTTGCAATCCTTTAAACTATCCCGGGCTACTCAGTGTCAGATGTGACTGGTGATAAAAGTCTTCCCCCACAAAAGCATTCCAGCAAGAGGCTGATGTGCTTAGAACATTTTATCTCATCGCACCTTAACTCTCCCTGGATGAGAGATTTCCCTTTTCTATCACTGTATAGACTGAGTATTTACTTTCAAACAGTGCAGGATAAAAAAAAATGAGAGTAGGCTCAGAAACAGATTTGTGGCATTTTACAAGAGACAGAAACTGAATACAAACCACTTCTGGCATCACAAAGCATGATGTCCGACTGATAGGGTTTTGCAAAACCAGAGCTACATCAGATCTCGTCCATTTTGGGGATTATTGGAACAATAAGTATGTGCCAGGAAAATACAGCCTGAGGTCACAGGTTCTCTCTAGAAGATGGAACACACTTGCCCTCTCTCAGCCTTTATTCCTGGAAACCCACAGATGCAGCAGCCTGCTTTCGAGTCAAGAGAACTGAATTTGCTTCCAACAGTTGGATCCAGCGGCATCCATTCCCACTCAGGAGTGAATGCAACATGATTGCTCTGAAACACTCACTCACTCACTCCCCCTCCCTTCCCTCCCAGTGTTCAATTTTTAACTGGGTTACAACAAGATATGTATTGCAATACTTTCTTGGAAAGTAAAACAGGCTCAGTTTGCCCATGTCTTTTCATGCCAAGCATTCCTACATTGTATGGCACTCATCTGAAGAAGCTCCGAAAGCCAAGCCGATTCTAAACCAATTCCCAAAGTAGGTGGCAACTGTGCTTCCTCTTATGCTTTCTTCAGAGGAAGAGGGTGACAAAGTGTTGACAACATTTTGAAACGTAAGTAAAACAGGTTCCCTTTTCTTTGCATACCTCAGCAAACATGACTGGAAGAGCCGCCCACAGGCGGCAAGTCCGAAGAACAATGACCGTGACCAAGAGTTCTCACGTACCTGTGGAACCAGCAAGGAAAGTACTATCCCAAAAGTGGCTTCGAAGTTGTCCTTAAACCAGAGGCCAACTGCATGGATGCAGCCCCGCACATGGATGATGTCTACCAACTCCAGTCGCTGCAAGCAGAACAAAATCAAACATAAGATATGGCAATCCCAACATATACCACCCAAACCCACAGAGTGTTTTTCTGTCTCTTGTACTGCCAAGAGCCAAGAGGAAGAAGAACTAGGAAAGCTGGGCATTAGTCAGTAATGGTCCAGTGTAAAATTACAGCTGGGAAACAAGACTCACAGGATACAGCAAGTTTAATTTGGCTTCTCAGGTCCAAGTTTCAGCCTGAAAGTCATTCTTGGATGCCAGTCTGGTTTGCCACGTAGGAGGAAGGGATACTAGCTCCTGAATATTCCTCCAGAAGGAATATAAAGTCAACAGATCACTTCAAAGCAAGAATTCACTCAGTCTCTCTACCTTCGACAGGAAGGGATTTCTCTAGCTGCCATACTGGGGGATGATGGTGAAACCTACTGGCCCAGTTCTAATGTGAACTACTGACACCAGGAATCCTGGTTTTTTCCTCCTGGGCAGGCAGCTTTTAAAGGGAATAGTTAATCCATGCTCTCTGCATTTCAAGCTGATGCAGATTTACAAGTAAAGGGAGGGGTGAGAAACAGAAGGGCCTGTTTTGTGCAGAGAAATACAAGCGATTCATAAGGAGAGTCCTGCAGAGCTTGGGAGTCTGTTTGAGCTTCTCATACAACTGCTGGGCTTCGAGTGCAGTTACTGAAGTATAAAGCTTCATAAACTGCCCACAAAAACAAAGTCAGAGTTAACACAACAAAGCAAACCCTACTTACTGCTGTCAGGCTCTAATAAGCACAAGACTTGACACTCCCATTCATTCAGCCAGGAAAGAAATACCAAAAATACTGAGATCCACTCAGGCACTCTCTAGTCTGCCAGGCTGTATTGCAGTAACATGCAGCAGCCACAGCTGATGTCAGACCCAGAGCTGGCCCCAGGCACTTAAATTCCCAGTTCATGCAGATTCACACCTTATAGACTAACTAAATTAAAGAGAGAGAGAGAGGAAGAGAGAGAAGCTTTCACAGACAGTCCAACATTAAATCTAACATGGAAAGGAAAAGGAAATTTTAAAGTTTCTCATGGAAATTCTGAATGTCTTTTAGGAAAGACCCGAACCACATTTTGGCTTGGCTCTTTGGAAGCAGGGAGTCTGGATTTGCAAAGGACCAGGGATTCTGGCTAGAAAGCAGTAGCACCAATGTTGCCAAATGGTCATTTTTGTCCCTGAAGACCCTAACTGGTCATTCCTGATCCTTTGGAGATTAAGGTGGAATTTTTCTCGTGTGAAGGCAGCTTGCTGACTGTACTGCAGCACTCCCACTTCCTTGACAGAGAAACAAACCTAGGCCAGATCAACTGAGGCAGGCTGGAGGGTGAAGAATCAGCTGGTGTTTGTTTCTGGTTCTTCATCCACCCGTCCTTAATGCTCAAAACTCCTCAACAGAAAACTGAGCACTAACAGTACTGCTTTCTTGGTGGGAGAAGAGGAAAATCAAGCTGATTCTGCTGCTGAAGGTCCATGCAATGGCTCTATCTAATATTAAATGATAATGTATTGCCATTCTATAGCACCTTTCATTTGTTGACCAGCCATCAAAACCATTACCTCATGGATCATTTCAGAATGCAAGAAGAGGCAGGAAGCCAGAAAGAGTCGGCGTTCTTAAAAAGGGGGTGGGTATCAGTATGTAGCTTATCACCGCCTACACCCAAAGACTTTTAAACCCTGTTCTCCTCTAAATTCTCTAACCTCTCAGTCAGGTCCAAAGTCTCCTGAGGAGCTAGGACCCAGCTACAAACTTTGGGGTCTCTTTCCTTCCTGATACCCTTTAACATCTTTCCCTGGATCTGTTTCCCCTCTCAGCACTCCTTCAGCATCCCAGCTTTCCTCTCCCCCCACTCCCAGCAGACTCTGTGAGGATTGTATAAATGGAGCCAGAGGCATGGATTTGTGGGAGTTCCAAGTGTGACAACTTACATTTTAGCTATTCTGGGACTTCTTTATTGTCAGTTCAAGGGCCAGCAAGTCAACCGGCAAATACATTTGGCAACTCTTTCCTTTGCACCTACATTGCATAAAGTGTTAAAATGATGGCAAATCCTGAAGTGCCGCAGAGAATCCTTCTCCTTTCCTTGGGAACCTAAAATATTACAGCATTAGAAGCATTAGTGTTATCACTTGGGGTTTTTTGGCTGTGGTTAACAGAAGGGTTTTTTGTGAGCTCTCTGTAAGTGTGTCACTGTGTACAGAACTCCTTCTGCCTTAAATGGGCTCATCCATCTAGTAAAACCTGGGAAGGAAATAAAGAGACAATGGACTTAATAAATGCTAAAATGGAATAGCTTGGCTGTAATTTAACTGGCCTTGATAGAATTTGTGCAGTGCTGTAGCAGCGGAATGCATCAAAGTAAATTATAGCTATTGACCTTTTATGAAGACAAGGGAGGCCTATTAAAATGACCTATGATAGCAAAGACGACTCTTGAGTCAGCAGCTGTATTTTACCTTGTCTACCTGCAATGGGCTTGTGGCGCTGCAGTTCCTTTTCTTTAGTCCCACTGAGAGAACACACAAGCTGTATTTTGATGTCTCTGGATTTTAAGAATGCACTACATGGAAAGCATCCAGGATGGGGGGGGATCCATAAAGAGTCAGGGGATGAGCCTGGGATCTCTGGATCTAGACCCATGAGCCAACCCAGTCAGAGTTAACACACAGGTTTCAGAGCTCAGAGCCTATACAGAACAAGCTGCCAGAGGAGGGGAGATAGTTATACTATGCAGGAATGTAAAATCCCTTGCTGAAGTCAGAGAAAGAAACACCTTGAGCCCCTAAATTCTAGTGCACTATAACTTACTAGCGGGAATCATTCTAGTTGCTGTTACCTGGAGACAATGCTGACACACATTGCTATGCATTGATACACACTGCTATGCACACATAACGTTGCTATACAATGCTATTAACCTCTCTCCAGAAGAAGCAGGTGTAACGATTGCTTGTCATACTGATACCTTATTCTAAGAAAACACCCATTTCCAGCAACAGGCCTATTTCACACTCAACAAGTTGTTTCCTTGAAATGCCTTCATATTTCATCATGCCACTTCCTTCATACAGCAGCAAAACCCAGGGTGGCCGACAGCTTGATGCCAAGTTCCTGACAGAGCGGAGGCCTTTTTTGTCACCTTCCGTTTGTCACCCTCTCGATTAGGAGTCCCGGGAACAGCTGTGTCTTTGGTCTACTTGTGAGAGCCATTTTGCCATTGGTAAGAGGGCCACAGATACCTGACTCTTGCGAGATAGGGAAGTATTATCCTCATTCTCCAGATGTGTAAATCAGGCACAGAACAGGGAAGAGACTTGCCCAGGGGTCACACAGCCCTAGCTCTGCTGCTCAGTGCTGGGATCTGACCATAAGGGATCTCTCCTTCGCTTCCAGCTCTCTGATACTTCCAGGAGAGGTGCTAGTGGACTGCCAAGGCATGTTTTTGTTTAGCATCTTCCTAAAAGATGTCCCTCTGGTGCATTTAAGCATGTCTGATACCCAGGCTGCAAATGCTTTGGAGCTGGCTTGTCTAATCTTTGGGACAATGGAGCCCTGACTGGGGCAACTACATGCTACTTCAGTAAAATGAATAAAGTAAAATAAAGTAAAACCTGCACCATGCAATAAACATACAATAAACACACTAGAACTGGGCACGACTACTGTTGTTTCCCCAACAGCATCAGCAACAGGAAAAGATTCCTGTGGGCAGAACAATTTAGGCCTGAACTGGTGGGAGCCATCTGAGGTGCTGTCAACTATGGAGTACAATATTTGTAGACTGATTATCAAGGTTAAAAGCAGCCTCTCATCACCATACTGCAGGTCAGCTGCAAAGGGAAAAGCTATACAGATTTCCCTCGCTTTATGAGGGTTCTGTGTGTGTGAATTCATGCTTACGCGATGACCCTTTTTATACCAAAAATTCATTATATGCAAGGTAAATTCACTCTTGTGTGATCGGTGTGGTGGTAACCTGTAGTCAGCTACTTTGTCCGGTGCATTGTGGGAGTGACACGCATAAAATATGGTCTCCTGTGTGGATCTGTGCTCCTCGCTCGTTGTCTGCGACATGTGTTTCTGTGGTTGCCGTCGCCATCATGGTAACATTCACCACCACCCTGTGCTTGTGCATACTGTCTGCCATGGGTGAGTACCAAAACTGCCTTGTGAAAGTGGTAGACATGGGTCTGGGGGTCAGCACGGTCGAGGTCCTGGAACATATCCTTATTTGTGACATTGTAAAGTGGGTTGCCTTTATGTGAATTCGAGTTATGTGTCGTTTTCCAGGTATGCATGCACACCATAAAGTGAGGGAAACCTGTACTAGTGACAGCTATGCAGTCAGATCGCTGTAGGTGATGTTCCCTTGGCAATCCTTGCTGGGAGGCCAGAAAGGAAATGTGTGTCAGATGAAACAGGGTTACAAGAAAACACCACACCACAAAGAAGGTATGTATGGAGTGATGGTACGCCACCCACATGACCACCACTGAGAAGATAACATGACTTCCAAGCCTCTGCAGTGAAAGCCATTCAGAGACCAGATGCAACCTCACTCCCCAACATGCAGGACCCATGCTCTTTCCTTTAGCTGCTTGCCACGGCTGTCTGGCAGGATGCAATGCACCCTCCTCATTTCTTTAATTATCATATTTGTCATGTACGTGATCAGCGGGTGACAACAAGTTGACAGGTTTAATGATGTTCCTAAGCTGTGTACATAAGATCCCATTTGCTGTGGACATGTTTATTTTCAGAGGCATTTCGCTCACAAATCTGCCCAGCCAGGCAGCTGCAATTGATACATCAAGCAGCCTTCGTAAAGGAGTGCTCTGCATTCCAGCCGTCTAATTCTTGCTATTTGCCTAGAAGCTTTTTAACTTTATTATCCCCAAATGAGTAGTGTGTGGGTGGAAAAGGTTCTGGGTGAACTCCCTTATTACAAAGCTGCTAAGGAGCACTGAACAGCATCTGCATTTGTATTTATAGCACCAGCTTTGGCATGAGCCTCCATTGTTTGTTTTAAGAAGTCGTGAAAATTTTCCATTCCCCTGAGTTAAACAAACACTGTCACTGTGCCAAGAGCTTGTTGTTACGTACAGAAATATGTGTCCAAGCAGGGCAAGGCATGAATGGGTTTGTCCTGCTGCGGCAGAGATGGTGTAGGGGTAGAGAGAGCCTGGTCTAGCTGCATGGGTGCTAATTTCAGCAGGTTGAAATCACATCTCTGGCTTTACTACATTTGTTCTGCATAGTTTCCTCACTGAAGGCAAGACCTTAACAATGTCCAAGGCCGATGTCCAAGGCTGATCGCAAGATCTGGCAACATTTTCTGTTAGAGCAGAGCCTGGGTCTAGCATTGGCGATGACAATGTTTTATGCCTTTCACATTGGGAGCTGGGATATTTTTGACCCTTTGTACAGCCCCTTGTACAAGAAACTCCTGCTGTTAGAAAAGCTGCTGGGAGCTACCCGCATTGTAGACAAGGACTGGACCCCTGTCCAGACTAGCCCTGTCCAGACTAGCCAGACTAGCTAGTCTGGACCCCTGTCCAGACTAGCACTCCACCAGCTACACAGGTCCCCCAAAAGTTCACACCACTAGGAGTTTGGCAGTCACTCAGACTGTTGGGAAGGGATTTATTCTCCGATGAAATTTTTCTTTGTGGGGAAAAAAAAACAATTACAGATCAGCTTATTCATAAAAGTACTGAAAAAAATTGCTCCAATTAAGCCTTCCTCAGCTAATCAGACATTTTAAAAAAAGCTGTTTTTATTAGATTGCTTTTTTTTTTGCATGCAAGGCATGACTGCAAGCGTAAGGACAATGACAGAAACAGCTCTCCTGCAGCAGGTGCCCCAATAGTTGATTAGACACACAATAAATGAATGAGGACAGAGGGCAACCCATAAAATAGGACATTAACCAACGAGCCTGCT
>NW_005842592.1:81725-87879 GCF_000455745.1 Alligator sinensis | reverse complement strand
GAACAAAAGAAAAAGACTTCATTCTTGAATAGCATCACCTCAGGCGATATTCCCTTCCCAACTGACCCTAGAGAGAGAGGAGCTTTGTAGCATGCCCTAGTAAACCTATCTGGCAGACAGATCCCCAGGCAGCAGTTGCCTTTAACAGGTGAAGAAGGAGCCTATAAGTAAGGAGTTGGCAGATGAAATAAAAGGAGAATGTTACCTCTTTTTCAAGGGTCTTGTATCCACACAGAGTGTTAACAACTTCTCCGGGGACCTGTTAAGAGAAGAACAGTTTTAGACTAGAAGCACTGTTTCGAGGAAAGGCAAAAGAAATCACAAGGGGTATGAAACTCTGCCCCCTTGGTTGGTGCCACAGACCTTTCAGCACAGTGCAAGGCAAACAGTTCAACAGTCTTTGGCTCACACATCAGTGGGAACTTCTGCCAAATGCCACCAAAGTTACCACCACACGCTGCACCCCAGTACCCTTTGAGAGTCAGAACTGGGACACCTTTGGTTCCACTTCTGGCAAATACCAAATGCTTTGCTCAGTCCAGGCCCTGATAGCTTGGGGCTCCTCCCAGCCTTACATCTTAGAGCTGATACCACTCCTTCTTAGGACAAATCCCTTTCCTTTCAAGCCATTGCCACTAGTTCCACTTATCCTTGTGTCCCCCTCAACCGTGTCTCTGCCCTCTTTGGGATTTTCCCCCTTTGGGTATTTAGCCTGACCAAAACCAGTCAGTAAGAGGTCACCCGCAGTGCTTGACATATCTTTCTTTGTTCACAGGTGTATATGCAGCAGAGAAACAGATAAATTACTTCCCTGTGGCAGGGGACTCATGACTCCTGGATGACAGAGAAGGGAGACTGGCTTTCCTAGGCAAGCGAGGATGAAGAGTGGAGGCTGATCAGAATGAGGAAGGGGGACTTTGAGACAGCCAGGTTGAGGAAGCAGGGTGACCTGTGCTTTGTGCCGCTATTGCTAGTTTTGTGTCAGGAAACAGAAAGGGGGTAGGGGTGAATTTTTAACTTTATGCAACATGTGAAATGGGTTTAAGGAAGAGGTGAGAGAAAGCCACCACTTCCATTTCATTCCTTCTACCCCCTTAATTATTGTTCTTACTAGAGTTGTTAAGAAAAGATTCAGGAAAATGAAACATTATACTTTTAAGGCAGGGTAAAAAAACCTTCCAAGAAATTGTCTTATAGTTCTTCCTGCATGAATGCCATTAGTTGCATTAATGAAGCGCCCAAAGCCTCCGACAGAGATCAAAGCCCAGTTGAATTCAGTGCTTTATATGCATGAAGTATCAAAGTTCCTATACTGAAGAATTCATGATCTAAACTGACTAAGAAAAGGATAGGGGGAAGTCGCTTACTTAAGGTAACACAGAAAGTTATAAAAAACCTTTGACCATTTAGTAAGGAATCTTTCCTATAGAAACAAATTTTATTTTAAGCATTCCTGGAAGTATTTTGGCCCTGAAATGACAATACGTGTGCTTTAGAGATTGATCCGACACTCCCTGAAGTCAGCAGCAAACTTCCAATCAATGTTAATGGTTTAAGAGCTAGGCACAAATGCGCTATAGAACGAGGGTAGGTGCCCTCATTACACAATTTTACTAGGCTGATTGAAAGAAATCAAACCATCTTTTCCCTGTTAATTACTAGAGAACTTTTGCAGTGGGGGCTTAGCAACTGGCCTAGGAATTATGAAGGCAGGGGTTCCTCATGAGTTGCAACCATTTCTTCCCTGCTCCTGTCAGAAAACAGACTTTCTTATAGGGGGTTTTTTTTTTGGATAATTTTTATTCCTACAAAAACCAAAGAAGCATCAAAATAGCTAGGGGCAGCATTCGGGGAGTCAGCAGGAGGACTTGTGAGCATGCTGACTGGCATGTAATTTAGCATCTCTCAGGATCCAGCCTGCAATGCATTTTGTTTGCTTATTTCATGGATCAACCTGGCGCGTTTCAGAAGGCACTCTGTCCCCAAAACGAACACCTTGAAAGCATGATAATTTTAGATGTAAGAAGATGCTGGCAACCAGTAAAAGCTTTAGATGCACAGACATGAAAAGAAGTGTGTTCATTTGCAGTGCAAATTGTCTTCTCTGCCACAACACAGCATAAAAAGAATTGCACCACTGAAGAGATTTTAGCCATTAAGCGTCAGCCCATTACTTTTCCAATTGGTGGGCCAGTTATACCAATGCTACTTTCCCACAAATCATTATTCCTACAATATGTTACAGCACGGCATTCTTGTAAAACATGATTATTGCAGTTTCCAGTTATGTACTGCTAAGCTGCCTTTGTGCAACAGACTGAACAAAGTTAAAAGAGGCTAATATGACTGCAATGATCAAGGAGGTGTTTGTGCATGTTAACAATTGGGTGAAACCCTGGCTCTCCTTAAGTATGGGGCAAAACTCCTATCAGTCTCTGTGGAAGTCCTGATTGCACCTTTTGGCCCGGGTCTTATAATCATTTTGATAGTGTAACGAGTGCATGCAAATATAATGAATGCCTATGTTAAGGCTCTATTATGCTGCCTGACAGGTATCTGGGAGGCTTTGTGTAACTGAGAACTGAGCCCTTTAAGTCCCTCTTCAATTACAATTTTGTAACCTTGGTGTCCCACCCGCCATGCATGAACGGCTCCTTTCCCTCCGCACGCTGTCAAGCCAAGTGTTGTTCAGTAGAATGTATTCTGCGCAGCCATGAAATTATGGCAGGGCGCATGGGTTTGCCCAGGTACTCAAGAGCCCCAAAAGACTCCCCTGTCATCCACGCGCCCTGCTGCTGATCCAAGGACTTCTGTCTCCTTGAGGTGCTGATGGGCACAGACAAGAAAAGCAGCTTTAAGTCATGGCGAGCCATAGAGAGGGCCATGAGTTAGTTTGATCTTCCCAATCCAACAGCGGATTGGGAGGGTGGAGGATCAGCTTCAATTTGGAGTGGATACAGGGAGACAGGCTGCCTCTGTGCAGCCTCTCCCCCTAGCTCAACCCCTCCCCAACCCTTGCAGCTCTGCTGCTGTCTCTAGATGGGAGGGCAGGGGGAGAGGGCAGGGGAAAGAGGTCCATTCTGTGGTTTTCTCAGCCCCACTGAAGTTGAGGCAGGTAGACTGGAGTCCCCCACCAAGGTGAGAGGCTCCAATCCACACTCCCCCCACCCGGCTCCAATAGGGCTGAGAAGACCCCAGAGGTGACCTCCCTCCCCTGCCTTCTCCCCCTCCCATCCTGGGCTGTGCTGCAGCCAGAGCAAACAGAAATGAATGAAGGCACTCCGCTTTGGAGCATATTCATTTGAATCCTCAAACCCTACAACGAGGGCTCTGTAATGGTGCTCTTCTGTTTGGGCACAGCTTTAGAGCATTTCCAAGGAGCTGACTGCATGACAAATATCATTTCTGTCTGTGCTTGATGTGTCCTAGCAGAATGTTCCCGAGAACATACCCATGGATCTGATGCCCGCCATCCTCCAGAGAATGTATGGCAGAGAAATGCAATAGTAAAACAATTAAAATTGGCTGAAACAGGAACTCACTGTACAATGCATTTGTACAGTTCCCCCACCATTTGGGGCATGGAGGCAATATATTAACACTGTTGCTTCTGTAGAGTTCATTAGAATGGGCTAAAATGCTATGTCCGAAGCAAGGTTTGCTGGTTCTTAAAATATCTTTGGTTTTTAGAAGAATGTCTAAGCACATTTCTATCCAATAATCTTTTTAAAAATTTTTTTAAAGAAATCACATTGGCATAACTCTATTAAAGCTCCTAGGGCTTGTTCAGAGGTTTCATTTTTTTGGCTGTATAAATAGGTCACCAACTGATCATTTAAGAGAAGCAAGAATTCTGATGGGCGATATCTTTTACTGGACCAACTATATGGTTGGGAAAGATACAGACAAGGTTTTTGGGTATCACACTGCCCTGCTTCATTTCATATTTATTTACCACTTCATTTTCTGGCTACTTCCAGCTTTGACTCAAATGACTCAGCTCATCCCTTTTTCCTGGTGCTATGAGGCCATTAGCTCAGCAATGACTTCATGACACCAGTTTCTGCTGGCATCAAATTTTTCTGGTACATTGATCCCAACCCAGCCTGCCTCATTTTTAAATGCATCTGTTACCATTCCTTGATTTCATCTCTGTCAATCACTTCTCTCATTCTGTTAAGCAGCTATTTTAATTTCCTCGAACACAATGACCTTGATAGATAAGATATGAGATAGACAGGGATTTTCAAAAGGTGTTGTCTGCTCTGTGTTATTACCCCATTATCAGAGATTGCAAATAACATGCGAGCTGGCCAACAATGGCCTGAAAGTAATTGACTGGTCTCTCAGTGAAAGGAAAAGTAGAATTTACATTCACAAGCACAACAGATGGTAGAAAAGGAGAGATTGCTTTCATGAAAGAAAGTTTTGAATTCCACATTAAAATATCCTCCAGCCTCTGCCAGCATTTAGACAACAATATTTTGCAGCTTTTACTAAGAAATGTGCTCTTGTTTATAACTGCATATTAAAAAGGAAGTACAAGACTCAGAGATGTGGGATCTACTCTCTGCTTTGTTCTGTGCGACTGCTCACTTCCCTGCTGTGGGTGTGTTTCACCATCTGCAGAAGGAGGACAGACAACATGACCTATCTTAATGTGAGAGCTCGATTCTCTACCTATGTACACATGACCTCTGCATCATTAATGCCACAATTACAGGCCTTAGTCACGTAAGTACATCACCACCATTCTAGCTCTCCAGGCTTAATTAATTCTACCTTAATGTGTTTAAAGCACCGAATCATTATCAGATGAGTCCATAGGATGTCCAGGTGGTAGGCATCTATCTCCTTGCTTTTTGGAGGGACTGTCCATGTCTACACAAGATGTTTACTGCAGAGTTAACTAATTAGCTGTGCAGTAAAACATCACCATCTATACATGCAGTGCTATTAGGATGGAGTAAACTAATTAGTAGGGCTGCGCGAAACAGAAGCATTCAGCTTCGACCAGCATTTCAGCGTTTCGGTGGAACAGTGTTTTGTTTCGACTTTTGTTTCGAGTCAAAAAGGCTGTTCTGTTCCATTCTGTCGAAACGTTTTGCTGTTTCGACCCTGTTTTGACGTTTCACCCATAGGATATAATGGGGAAGGTCAAAAAACAGGCTATAACTTTGTCATTTCTGGCCTGATTTGGATGAAACTTGCAGGAATGATAGCAACTTCTGAAGGTATGAAGTGTGACAAGTTTCAAGAAGATAGGTGTAGGGGGTTCAGAGAAACTGCACCCCAAAGTCTTGAAAACAAAACTTATGTCACATGTATGTGTTAAGCCACAGTGGGGTGAAAACTGCAGGCATGCTAGCCCCTGCTGAGGCCACAAAGCCTGCCAGCTTTCAAGGAGATAGGTGCAGGGGTTTGGGGAAACTGTACCTCAAGCTGTGGACAAGCAAAACTTGTGACATGGGTGACACTAGTTGTGTTAAGGTGCAGCAGGGTGAGAACTGCAGACCTGCTCGCCCCTGCTAGCCACAACTATTCACCAGGGCACCCTTGGGGAAAACTAGGAGTAATGGGAGTTACTCCTGGGAGATTGTTTCAGGATCGTTTCAGTCTCATTTCAGACTCAACATTAGGAAAATCTACTTCACAACTAAGGTGTTCAGACTGTGACCATTACTCCTAGTTTTCCCCAAGAGTGCCCTGGTGAACAGTTGTTCACCGAGCCCTAGAGGTAACACTTCTGAAGTAGTGGTAAACTGCTACCAACTCCCCTCTTTTTCAGGCTGAAGAGTCCCAGGTCCCTCAGCCTTTCCTTGTATGGCTTGCTGTGCAAGTCTCTGATAATATGGGTAGTCCTTCTCTAGACTCTCTCAAGCTTTACCATGTCCTTGTTAAAGTGCGGAGCCCAGAACTGGGCACAGTACTTCAGCTGTGGTCTCACCAATGCTGAGAAGAGCTGAGTAGAGCAGGAGAATCACTTCTTGGAAATGGTTTAGCTGGAGATGCATCAATTAATGCATGCCAGCGTATTTTTGGCCCTGCTGGCTACAGCATTGCACTGCCAGCAAATGTTCATACTGTGGTCAATTATTACCCCCAGGTCTGTGGTGGCAAGTGATGGGGGATTTTTCATTCCTGCTGCTTGATG
>NW_005842592.1:74587-81715 GCF_000455745.1 Alligator sinensis | reverse complement strand
TGATGAGAGGCAGCAGTTGCACAAGCACCCGTGTCACGAGTTTTGCCTGTCAGCAGCTAGGGGTGCAGGGCCCCTAAACCCCCATGCACCGATCTCCTCGACAGCTAGCAGGCTTCATGGTCTCAGCAGGGGCTAGCAGGTCTGCAGCTGTCACCCTGCTGCACCTTAACACACACACTGTCACCCATGTCACAAGTTTTGCTTGTCCACAGCTTGAGGTGCAGTTTCCCCAAACCCCTGCACTTATCTCCTTGAAACTTGGCAGGCTTTGTGGCCTCCACAGGGGCTACCACCCCTGCAGTTTTGACCCTGCTGTGGCTTAACACATACACATGAATTGAGTTTTGCTTTCAAGATTTGGGGTGTAGTTTCTCTAAACCCCCTGCACCTATCTTCTTGAAACCTGGCAGGCTTTGTTGCTGCAGCAAGGGCTACCATGCCTGCAAGTTTCATCCAAAATGACAAAGTTATAGGCTGTTTCAACCTTCTCCATTATAGACTATGGGCGAAACCTCGAAACAGCATTGAAATGCCAAAATGTTTCAACAGCCTTGAAACAAAATGAGGCAAGTTTTGACCATGTCACAGGTGGGGTCTTACAGGAGGGCTGTGATCTCCTTAAGGCCCCCTTTCCGTGCCAAGCTGGCCCAAGGGCACCCTCAGTTTCTCACCCGCCACATCTTTGATGTCGAAATATGTTAGGGAGGCTGCCTTTTCCGCCCTCTTGGTCACATCTTGCTGTAGTCTCTGCCCTGTGGACTCCCGGACCCCTCATGGGTCCTGCTCTACAAATGGGTGCTTCCGGGGCACCCTAGCCTTAGGGGCTATGCGTGGCTCCTACCACCCCAATACCACGTCCCAAGCCTCGCACATGTACTGGACGTTATTCTGTCCCCCTCTCCGGGGCCTTCTCAGTAAAGTTGCCCCTTCTCTCCAGGGTTCACCGCAATGCTGCCCCCTTCTCTCCAGGGCTCACCACGCCCGCACTGGGGCTTCTCCGCAATGCCCCCTTCTCTGGGGCTTTGCAACTGCCCCTCTCTGGGGCTGGGGTCTGTACACCCCAAATGCTGCACCCTCACTGGCACTCGGGTCCCCACACTGCTGTGGGTCCCCTATGAGGCCTCCGCCACCCCCTGATAGCCTCACCCAAACCACCGGTGATAAACAGCAACACAACACAAGCTTCTTGGCTATAACGTAAACATTAGCCGCCTGGCTACAACAACGTTCAATCCTACTGGTGCCCTTTAGCTCTCGCTAATGTTAGATGTTGTTCCTGTATCATACTTCTCCTCTCTCCCATAGCAGAGAGCTCCTTCCTCTTTGGCAGCTAGCAGGGAACTACCAGCCTAGCCTCAGCCCCTGGGCTTTATAAGGGCCAGGCTCCGCCCCTTCTGGTCAGCTGACCTTCCCCGGTTGCCCTGGCAACCCACAGCTGGGCTCCTTCACAGCTGGGCTCCTTATTTACTGCTAGGGCTCTTTCCCTGGCAGTTTTTCCCTCTTTAGGAGCAGGGCACCTAAGTGCTCTGCGACAGACCATATCTGTTCTGTTTTGATTTTGCTGTTTTGACCTTGAAATAGGTCAGAAAAAAACTGGTGGCAAAATTTCGCACAGCCCTACTAATTAGCTCTGCTGTAGGACAGTGCTGCCAGACACAAGTACTATCCTACGGAGGAGTTATTTACTGTGCTGCAACACACATGTAGACGCTAACAGGGCTGGCTAGGGGATAAGGGAACTTTAGTGTGGGGGTTGCCTGCAAACTAGCCCTGCACTGAAGCACCCTACCCTTGTGCCCCAGCCAGCCCCTCCACAGCACACTGAGCTGGGTTGGAGCAGCCCTGGGCTGGCAGGCTGGCCCCTGGGTCCCTGCCAGCTGGGGCTGCCCTGCCCTGGCTCAAAGTGCTGAGGTCCTGGGTTCATGTGCAAACACACTGCTCAGGAGCAATAAACTCCAGCACAAGCTGTGCCAGAGTTTAATCAGCCACATTAATTGCAATTGTAGATGCACTCACTGCCTCTATACAATTTTTTTTCCAACAAAGTAATATTCTCTGGGCACATAGTAAAAACCCTTGATTTCACTCCTGAGTGAAAGAGAGACTATTGCTAGGTAAAGTCCAGCAGTCATTATTTACATGAAGCTCTTACATGAAAGGCTCTGAGAAATTGGAACAAGCTTTCTGTCAACACCTGCAGCCAAAATATGGGCTGACTGCCCTTTTCTATTAATTATAACACAGACAATTTATTTGAAAGGAGCCATCTATTCTTTTTGACAGCAAAACTGGGGGCTTCTGAGACTTCTAGAGGGAAAAGGTTGATTAATTCAGGACGGGTAAAGTGCCTCCAGATAGTCTAAAAAAGGGGCAAAGGAGGCTGGGAGTAAAGTTGTCTGTTTCTACACCCTGTCAAATTGAGGTGGGAATGCCAGCAATTTAAGTAAGAACAGGAATGATCAGTTTTTGGAGGGGACATCACTGTGATCTGAGAACAGGGTCAGAAGTGAAGTCACTCCATAGCACAGTGCTGAAGAATCTTGTATTTCAGAGGAGACCTGCCAGGACCTGACCATTTGTTGTAAAATCCATCTATGCGCTCATATTAATTCTGGCTCTTAACTAAAGTTTTATGAACACTAGCACATGCTGGACTCTTACATTCATGGCCCACTGCTGAGGACTAAGCTCACATTTATATTATATTATATTATATTATATTATATTAATGCCTTTATTCACACAACAAGCAAGAGCAAAAATGGAAAGAAAACTAAATGAGGGTCTCAGAATCTGGTTCAGTTCAATTCTGTGAAGTTAACTATAATATCTGGGGCATAACCAATGGATCTGGGAAAGGTTTTTTTGTGCTGCACTGAATACAGGGGAAGGAAAAATGAGAAACACGGCAGCCTCTCCTTTGTTGGGAATTTTAATCAAAGCCTTAAGTATCCCTCTTGGAAGGTGAAACTCAGTAGGACTTTCCAGGTGCACGTTAATTAGCAAAAGGTTTGTGGAATATCTTTCACTAAATAGGATTATCGATGCCTTCGAATCTATCTGAGCCTCAGGCTACTTGCTATCTGAGGGTAATTTTAGTGTCCTGTATGGCTTGGAGGAGCACATAGACCCACTTGTTATTCTTTTACCTGCACTTTTTAAATGAATTGCACCTGGTGAAAGGTGCAAGACAGATGAAAGCATATCCCAAGACAGGTTGTGTGCAGGCTGCGCCATGGCCCAACACATCTTCCCCATGCTGACGTTTCCATAAGCAGGACGAGCAAGATACAGCAGGACAGAGTTTAACCTCCCTGATCAATTCTGTATGTCTTTGCTGTGATGTCTGCTGGGGGGAACAAGGCCTAGAGGGCAGAGCAACAGGCTGGGAATCAGAGGACCTAGTTTTGCCTTCCAGTTCTGTTATGGAGCTGTTGGGTGATTTTGCAAATCTCTACGCTCTGGACCTCTGTTTCCCCAGTCCCCTTCCTGTCTCATCTATTTCTATGATGAGGCACAGAAAGAAACAATTTCCAGGCAAGTCCAATGCTTCATACAGTAGGGCTTCATTTACACTGGGGCTTCTAGTTATGTAAGTGATAGGCCATTTGGGTAGCTGTCTATGTAATGGGGTCACCTGTTGATGAGGAGCAGGCCAAGGTCCCCAACACATTTCACACAAATACTGAATCAGTCATGAAGCCAGAGGGCAGCTGGCTCATGTCAGGATTGTTCGTATCACCAATGCCGTATTCCCCAACTTAACCACTGCCAACAGGCAGCCGAGAAATACAGATTCCACTCTTTATTCCTTTCGACTCATCCCCTTACAGAAGTGGCTCTTCCTCAAGAGCCAAGTCAGACTTTCTCTTTCTAATTCAGGGTGCAGGAGAGAAAAGGCAGAAACAGTATGTAGCCCTGGGCTGCAGTCTGATATAAGTCCCAGAAAGAGATTTGTTGAGGTATTCTGCTAAAGAGAAAGGAAAAGATCCAGAACTTCCAAAGAAAAAACAAGCTGAAAACTTAATTCTTTTGGAAGAAGTGAAGTGCCTTTATACATCATAAAGGAGCAATAAACAGAGAAATCTTTGTCTCCTCCCCCCCGCCTTTTGGTTTGCTGTTCACCTTCCATGTTAGTCAAGCTGTCAGGTGCGGCCAGAACCTGCTGCATCTGGCAATGCAATTATGCTAATACAATTCCACATAAAAGCAGAGTGACAATTGTTTTATTTGCCTTTCATCTAACAAATTTGCTTCTTCTAATAAAGGCAAACCCAATGCTGAATGTCAGGCAGGAGATTTTATAAGGGAGACAATGCCTTGCCCTGCATCCCGACATAGCATACTGCACAGCCCAGCCCAGCCCAAAGTCAGCTGCCCGGAGATTTTTAAGGAGCAGGCACATATCCTAAATAGGAGAGGGCTTTCTAGATAATGATCCAATCTCGAAGATCCTGATTGTTAGTCAGAAAATACATTCCCTTGCGTGACAGCTGATTCGTATTATTGACTGTGAGAATTTCAGGGCCACAGTTAATTATACACGCAGAATTTGATACTCATGAAGGATGCTGCATAGACTGCCTGGAAGAAGTTTTCTATCCAACAAAACCAATGCAACCCGTTCGGGCAGGAATTGAAGCTCCCCTCCTCTTAGCTTCCTAATACAGCCCAGAGCAGGAGGGTCACTAAGGGTGGGTGGGCTCCCACTATCAGGCACAGTGAGCCCCTGACCTCTTAGTCTTAATTGACAGAGTGGCTAGCAAGTGATAACTGTAATAGTGGGATTTGTTATGGAAGGGGGATGTATCCAGTAGCAGCTAAACTGGAATCATCAATTTGTTTCTTGTGCAGAGAGTTCTTATCAACTTGGATTACCTTTGAAACAATGACTTACAGTCCAAACCTTTCAGCATCCTCCAGGTATTCAGCCAGTCTGCCCAGAGCATTCTCTAAAGAGCTTATGTGCTTTGAAACATCTGCAGTTCAAAAGACTCTAAGCTATTCAAGAACTAGCTCTTCAAAGCCACTCCAGAAGATTATCTGGCTCCAGCTAAATTAGGCAAAACTGAACTAGCAGTATGGATTACAACTCAACTCAAGTTTATTTCTATGGAAAGACATAGAAGGGGATAGCAAATATTGCAAAATCAATTGGCATGAATATTCACATACACTTTAAATATACTACTTTTGGCTAAGTCCCCATCTGGTTAAGTTCACTTTCTGCTCATGTTTCACACAACCCAGTTTTATTTGCACGTTTATGAAAAATTCATTTCCAAATTATTCATGGGAATATGTAAACAGGCTTCCCTGATATATGGAAGAACTTTCGCCCATACGTGCATCCAATCAGGAAGCAGAAACGCCATTATGCAATTCACCTGACAGATCACAACATAACTCACATTCAAATCAAATCTAGAGAGTATACACATTAGACATCTGCACATAGTAAATGCTGCTGAATTAATAAACACAAGGAACTCACCAGAAACTAATTCCTTGGAGTAACTTACTAGATGCAAAATTATACATCCACTCATACAATGGACTGGTGACTAGTAGGCCTGTGCAAATAGGGAACTATTTTATTTGGGTTCGGATTCGGCCAATTTGGATGTCAGTGATTCGATTGGGAGCTCTGAATTGGTTTCCCGCTTCGATTCGGAGGTTCAGCCATAGGGTATAATGGGGAATCAATGAAATATCTGTAACTTTGGTTTTTTTGTCTGATTTGGATGAAACTTGCAGGGGTGGTAGCCTCTGCTGAGAGCGTAAAGCCTGCTAAGTTTCAAGGAGATGGGTATATGGGTTCTGGGGAAACCACACCCCAAATTCTTGAAAGCAAAACTCATGTCACGTGTATATGTTAAGCCACAGCAGGGTCAAAACTGCAGGGATGGTAGTCCCTGCTGAGGTCATGAAGCCTGCCAAGTTTCAAGGATATAGGTGCAGGGGTTTGGGGGAAACTGCACCTCAAGCTGTGGACGAGCAAAACTTGTGACATGGGTGACATTGTGTGTGTTAAGGCGCAGCAGGGTGAAAGCTGCAGGGATGGTGGCCCCTGCTGTGGCCATGAAGCCTGCCAGCTGTCAAGGAGATAGGTGCAAGGGTTCTGGGTTCAGAGGTCCTGCACCTCTAGCTGCTGACAGACAACACTCGTGACATGGGTGCTTGTGCAACTGACTGTGTCTGTCTTGGGGCAGTAGATTGTCTGTATTGATTCTTTCCTCTCCTTAGTCTGTGGTTTTGTACGTGTTAATCCATGCTAGTTAACTCGTTATCTAGTAGCTACTAGTAGCTAGCTACTGTGTATTGAGCTGGTCCCTGAGTGAATCATAATTGATTGGTAACACAGTAGCTTAGCAGTCAGGCCTGCAGTAGTCCACCCACCCTGCCCCCACACCCCAAGACAGACATAGTTGCACAAGCACCCATGTCATGAGTTTTGCCTGTCAGCAGCTAGGGGTGCAGGGCCCCAGAACCCCCCTGCACCGATCTCCTTGACAGCTGGTAGGCTTCGTGGCTGCAGTAGGGGCTACCATCCCTGCAGCTTTCACCCTGCTGCGCCTTAACACACACAGTGTCACCCATGTCATGAGTTTTGCTTGTCCGCATCTTGAGGTGCAGTTTCCCCCAAACCCCTAAACCTATCTCCTTGAAACTTGGCAGGCTTTGTGGCCCCCGCAGGGGCTACCACCCCTGCAGTTTTGACCCTGCTGTGGCTTAACACATACACGCAACGTGAGTTTTGCTTTCAGAACTTTGGGGTGCAGTTTCCCAGAAACCTCTGCACCTAGCACATTGAAACTTGGCATGCATCATGCTCTCAGCATAGGCTGAGAGCATGGTAATCCATGCCATTGATGGTAATCCGTGCAATTTTTGTCTGAATCAGCCAAAAGACAACAAAGTCATAGATATTTCATCGATGAAATCGAGGCACCAGAGCCTCATTTCCTTCTACGACCAGGTGACCTATCACCTGGACAAGGAAGAAGAGATTGATGTCATATATCTTGACTTCAAAAAAGCCTTTGATCTGGTGTCCCATGATCGCCTCTTGGAGAAACTGGCCAATTGTCGCCTTGGGTCCTCCACGATCCACTGGCTGGAAAATTG
>NW_005842592.1:34956-74279 GCF_000455745.1 Alligator sinensis | reverse complement strand
GACCAAAATGCTGGCTTGCATCCATAGATGCTTCTCAAGCAAATCCCGGGACGTCATTCTCCCCCTGTACTCGGCCTTAGTGAGGCCGCAGCTGGAGTACTGTGTCCAGTTTTGGGCTCCACAATTCAAAAAGGATGTGGAGAAGCTTGAGAGAGTCCAGAGAAGAGCCACGCGGATGATCAGAGGTCAGGGAAGCAGACCCTACGATGACAGGCTGAGAGCCCTGGGGCTCTTTAGCCTGAAAAAGCGCAGGCTCAGGGGTGATCTGATGGCCACCTACAAGTTTATCAGGGGTGACCACCAGTATCTGGGGGAACGTTTGTTCACCGGAGCGCCCCAAGGGATGACGAGGTCGAATGGTCACAAACTACTTCAAGATCGTTTCAGGCTGGACATAAGGAAGAACTTCTTTACTGTCTGAGCCCCCAAGGTCTGGAACAGCCTGCCACCGGAGGTGGTTCAAGCGCCTTCATTGAACACCTTCAAGATGAAACTGGATGCTTATCTTGCTGGGATCCTATGACCCCAGCTGACTTCCTGCCCTTTGGGCGGGGGGCTGGACTCGATGATCTTCCGAGGTCCCTTCCAGCCCTGATGTCTATGAAATCTATGAAATTTATGATTCCCCATTATACCTTATGGCGAATCTCCAAATCTTTTCCGAATCGGTTTGGAAGCTCTGATTCGATTTGGAAAGCCTAAAGCTTCCTGCTATTCAATTCAGATTCGTAGATTCGGCCTCCGAATCATCTTCAAATCCGAATCATGATCCGAAGCTTTGCATAGCCCTAGTGACTAGCCCCACTTCAAAGCTGGCAAACCATCATAAAGTACAAGTGGCTAAGTAGACAATGACAAGCTGCCCCAAGCAAACGCACCTAGCTCTTTTTTCCCTCGGTGTCTTAACAAGGAAAGGATACTCCTAAACACATTGTGATCAAAACCAATATCTTTAGAAAAGCAGAAGCCTGCCTTTTCAGGTTGTCAACAGGCTGAGAGGCTCAAGAGACTCGACACAAGAGTCTGCTTTCCAACACAACTTGTCTTATTTCCCAACCCAATCAAAACTTGCTGTACAGCAAGTACCACTGGAAAAGCGGATGCCTTCAGAGCTCACTATCATCAACAGATGTCTGGGTTCCCAGTGTCAAACCCCTCTGAAGAAGGCAAGGAAGAACACTCTAGCAGTACGCGCTGTGTAGTCCAATGAAAAAGACAGGTGACAAGTCTCAGAAGGGCTCAGGAGGAATATTTTAATGTTACTTTAAAACAGATTTAGCATGTGGGTTATTTGCTGATTGACAGCCATGAAGCTGTGGGAAAGGTAACGATGGGTAGTGGAGGGTAAAGCTTTCACACAATAAACCATTCCTGTGCTCCAAGCTCTGCTTAGAGATTGCACATCTAGGAGCAAGCATCCAGATACACATTTCCTTTTCAGCACCAACACTGAGGGAAGCCCTTTATCTCAATGCCAGTGTAAGAAACAGTTCTTGAATCTTCTAGGGCTCCAAGTATGTTGCAAAGAGGAAGAAAGTGCATTAAAAAGTCCATTTTGCAGATGGGGGATAACTTGCCCAGAGTGGCACAGGCACAAGGGAAGCCCAGGTAGTTCAGAGAGACCAGAACTCCTGGGTCCCAAGAGCACTCTAGCCATGACAGCCTGGAGCTCAGTGCAGATTAATTGCCCTGCTTTTGGGCAAGGTTGGCATCATGCACTGAGATCGGTGTGGCTGCAACGACATTGCTACTGGTACCCAGCCTGGCAAATATGGAGTTAGCCCAGGTACCTCTGTAGTGCACCACACTGCAGTCTCCCAACATACCTGGTGCCTTGCCTCCAGTCACACGCTGCCCTCAGGGAGACAGCATGTGTGAAAGTGCCAAAGGATCCATTTTGTCAAAGGTGGAGAATGAACCAGAGTGTGTGGGCAGGAGGTGGAGTCCTCAAAGGTTATTATACCATGGACTTATATTAGTATGTGGGCTTCTCTCCAATTCACACTTCCTCCCTAAACTCACCTCCTTCTGCATCGCATCCCCCTGCCAGCTACAGAACTTGGTTAAACAGAAAAGTGGTCTCAGGGCAATATTTAACTGTCTTTGATGTGATAAGAGATCAATCTTGCCACCTGCTTTTGCTCTTGAACTCATCTCTCCTTCTCATCTGCTCGTTTTCACCCCTCCCAGAGGATAGCATCTTGATCTGGCCAGACAGATCGTTTCCAACCTTGCTAGTTCTTTTCCCTCTCTAATTACTGTGATCTTATGAACAACTCCTGGTTCAACCCATCAGTGCTAGTTGAAATGCAGTATTCTTCAACCTGGCTACACCCTTGTCCTCCCTGGGCCATGGTAATGAGGATAGCCCCCACTCCTGCCCCTCCACCACCAAAACAGCACTCTCCACTGCAGCCTCACATAGTGGGTACTTTACTTTTGAATTGGCAGTGCTCTGCCAGGGTGCCAGCACTTCTCACAAGGTTTGCTGCTACCCGCTACAGCCTTTTGGGCAAGGTTTGCATCATGGTTCATGAGGCACGTGCAGAGCAGGAGGGAGCAAGGAGTGCTAGAAGCATTGCTGCTTTGACAGTTGCACCTCTGCATGATGAGAGATGCTGTTGCTCAAGGAAAGATGCCCGAGCCAAAAGCAGCTCTTCCCTCCCATCCTTTTTATCACCTCCTGCCAGCAAAGAAGAGCAAAAGACTTGGAGGAGCGTGGGTTTCTTTTTGCTCATTAAATGACCAGACTATTTCTATGCTACTATACCTTTTTAATAGTTCCTTTCAAGATTTAAACCAGTAATTCACCTGCCGACCAGAGGATACATTGACAGCAACTTAAGCTAAATGCATGTGACTAAATGCATCTTCTTCCAGGCACCAACCATACTGCCAAACAAGTAACCAGATGAACAAGCGATTAATCTGAAGCACTCCAGGCACAACTGGTTGTATAGGCTAGCGATCTACCAGTCACTGCACCATAACTCAGAAGATCTCTTGCACACAGGGGAAATATGTGGTATCATTTTTCTAAAGCAAAACAACTTTTGGTGTCTCTACGTGGCACAGGGCAAAATGCCATCTCACAAAGAGGGAGAAGTAATACAAGAGTAAGGTGTGCTCAGGCAGACCCATGAGCTGCTTAAATTGCACAACTAATTCAAAGCCAGACAGATGGTATTGCTAGGGGCAGTGATAAGAAGGAGATTAAAAACAGGATTCCCTCCAGGAGGTATAAAAAACCAAACACAATACATCTCCAAAACTGGACTATCTAACTGCAGTGTGTAGAAATGGGCTGCCCTGGGAGCCTTTTCAGGGTATGGGAACAGAAACAAGTTACCATGTAATAAGTGAGGAGACAGACTTATAACACAACTATAATATGCCTCTGTGATAACTGCCCACGTATATATTCTTACCCTGCAGTAAGCACGAAATAGCCCAGCCCTCAACAAAATGGAGGTAAGGTCCCTTGCATTCAACATAGGAGAGAACATGCATGCAAGACAGTGAGTATAAACCCATTAGTTTGCTGTATGTTTGCGTAATAATTCATGTAACATATTTATATGCCTATTTACTGAGCGGCACTCACAGTGTCCTGAGTTTCAGAAGCTGCCAGAAACCAAACAGAAGATCAGCGTACATGTTGCTAAGCCTGGCACATTGGTACGTAGTTAGTGAACACAGTGAGCTGGAAACAATTATGGCCATGTGGTTTCTTCTTACTATTTGCATTGCGTACAGAGTGAAAGACAATGCTGTTTATTCCAATGACCTGCAGTGCTTTCAGGATACAGTGTGTTTTAAAACCAGAAGCCACTGCCCTATAGCCACTGTAGTCTGAAAGCGACCCCTTCCTCAACTTTACTCCATCAATGTTGTCTTTGAACCAGGGGCAGGCTCTACCATGCTAGGATAGTTCCATTCATCATGCAGTAGCAAGAAAGAGATTTTCAGATGGTGACCCAAAGGCAGTAAATTGCAAAGCAGAGCTGCGTTTGATTTCCTCCCCCCACAAACAGAGCAGGACTCCTCCACAATAAAAATGGGTGAGCTTTGGGGAGCAAAGAATGCACATTAATTCTGGATTACATAGGCTCATTTCCTTAGCTTATTTAGAAGCATAAAGCCACTGTTTTCTGTACAGATTTTTGAGTAATTTGGTGAGTGTGACATGGGGATTTCATTATCTTAGCTCTAATTTCACTAGCAGGATCTGTTTCCCTTGCTCCCATCTCCACTCCATCAGTGAATAGTCATATACAGCTGGCTATTTCTAACTATATCAAGCAAGGCACTTCAGGTTCACATAATCTGTTTCATTTTATTGTCTTTCCCTTTCTCCTCCAACACACTGATTGAGCAAAATCCTTATGAAACCCTAAGAATCTGCTTCCACCTTCGAAGACTCCCTTCCTGTGGTCTCATTAGCATTTTGAATACAAGACAGAAGGATGAACCCTCCTAACTTCTATTTCTTGCTCTAGGAGAAAAGGTGTGCAGCAACTAAATTAAATCAAGAGATTAATTTCTCTTCTCTATATAAATCCATACAATTTGGGGGGATCATGAACCTCATGGCAAATGCAAAACACATATGGGTAGATATAACATATACATGCATGTTCTTCACACATCTATTCTTTCTCTTTCTTCACCCATACCTCTTTATGTTTAGTGCAAATTGCTTGACATGACTAAGTGCTGCAGGTCTCATACTACATTTGTTTTGCCTTTGACAGCCCAAGGCTGACATTCCAGGATTTTTGTGTGTGTGTTTACCCCCACCCCATCTACACAAAAACCTCTTAGCTACATGTCTACGGACTTGGGATTTTGGTTAATTCTTGTATTGTGCTTTGGCTTGAGTTCCTACTTGCTTACTTTGCCAAGTGGAAGCAACCAAACTGTGTGTAACTGAATACATTTATACAGTCCTCTTCTGCTGGTACACAATGCCTGATGTCTACCGTCGAGCCTTTCTATGGATCTTTTTCCCCCAAGGCTAAGTACAGAGAGTCAAAAAGCCCAAAGCTGAATTGATTCAGTCTTTGCAGGTTAGTCTATGCTGCACAGATTGAAATAATAAGCCAATGAACACACATTCGGTTTTGATTCAGGAAACCCAGCCACATGCCTGCTGTGGCTCAAGCCAGAAGCTGGGGGGCACGAGAGTATGCCTGCCAGCTGCTGCCAAAGGGGAGGGAAGAAAGAAAGCCCTGCTGGAGTGGAGGGGTGTGGCCAGGCCATAGCCCATGCTCTACCTGGAGGCGGTAGGGGGAGGTAGTGGCATTGAATAAATAAGAAGTTGAACAAGAATAGTTCTTTCTCTGAAAAACTATAAACTGAAGAAGTATAAACATAGCATGGGCTATGTGTTCGCTTGCTTGTCCTGCTGCTTCCCGAGGTCTCTGGGATTTGCAGTCCACAATCAGAACAGCAGGACTCTGCAGGGTTGCTCATCACTTCGTCTTCCTGCTTCAAGGTGCCTCTGGGATTTGTAGTCCACAGCCGCAGCCAGCACTAAGTAAGACAGCAGGGCAGGGCAACTCTGTACTCGGTTAAAGGTGAGTTTAACCCCACTCCCTGGCCCCAACCCCTAGCTGGAGTTTGCCGGGGGTGGGGGACAGTAAGCCAGCCAGTGAGGCCAGTGAGCCAGCCCTCCCTGCTCTGGCTCGGGACCAGAGGGGCAGGGGCTGAAAAGCATGCTGGGATGCTGGGGGACTCTGATTCAACTTAAACCTGGAAGGGGTCTGGGACAGAAGTTTCATAAACTGGTTTGACCTAAATCAGTTAAGTCTGATATTACTTTCAACCAGGTTTATGTTAAACCAGTTTCAGCCATTTTGCAACTGGTGTATGTGCACTGAACTTCTGTTCTGTCACAGGTTTAAACCACTTTCTGGTCAGTTAAACCATTTTATGTGTAACTTCTGTCCCTAGCCCAAGAGACAGACAGTCAAGGGAGGAGATGCTGGTACACCCACAGAAAGGAGTAACATGAAGGTTTTATCATTATTAGCTCATTTTTCTACATAATGATGAAATGACTCAAGATGCACTTGAGATAGATGGCTCTGGTGTAACACTACAGCTGCCATATCTCTGTTCAAATATGCGAAAAATCTATTGTGGATTATTAGAACATTTTTCACTCTGGCACACAAATAACGTACTTCAGACAGGCAGGTTGTAAATATTACTCAACAGACAGGTCATTTCCCTCCATCACTGTGCTCTTTTAAAAGTAAACAGGGGCAAGCACACCCAACATATCGTTCACAAAAGCACCATCATCAATCTGATTTACAGTGATGCTTTCCCCACTTTCTGTAAGGGTGTGGAAAACAAGGAGCATCGCTGCAGCTGCTTTTTTTATATCTTCCACCTGAAGATTTTTCTAATGCTGGAAGGTGGCAGTGAAGTCTAATAACTATTGACAGAGCTCACATTAGATTTAATTATGTTCTTTGGCTCTGCTGTTTGACACAGGCCTGAGCGACTGTTATTAGGCCTGCTTCATGTCAGAGAGAAAGTGAAGTAACAACCCCAATGAATTTATTATGAGCCAGTTGCACATGGAAGCATAAGATGTTTGCTCTTTGCAGAAAGGTTAGTGTACTGCAATAGCGAAATGGATGTTAGACAGGTTTGTTTACTTCCTATCCTCAGTTTCCTATTTGGTAAAATGGGGAAAAGATGTTCCTAATTCACTAGCACAAAGAACAATTTGGAGTGTTTGGCTATTTAAGCAATGACTTTATTGTAGTGTTTTCATATGCAAGTGAAGACATAAGAACAGCTGCCCCATAGTGTCAGCAAAGTAAGTGGATATACGCATGTCTCGATTTGCATGTTGAAATAATTATACCTGATAGTTTCATAGTTTCATAGTAGTAGTTTCATAGTAGCTACAGTCAGGAGGGACCTGAACAGATCATCTAGCCTGACCCCCCAAAAAAGAAAAAGAAGCAGGCAGATCTCAGCCCAGGTGGCTTATTCCCAGTCCAAACCTGCAGTCCATTACCACATAAAGCTTCCATGGGCTTTAATGCTGATGTGGGGTTTACAAGTACTTCAGGATTTTGTATGCTGCAAAGGCCATACACATAATTTACCCCAGGTTCTCTCTCCAGCAAGCTGGCTGTGTGCAGCACATTAGATTTGCCAAGACAAAGTTCCCCTGACTGAGTGCTAAAAACGATATATATCAGCAGCACCTCATTAAAATGAGACACAAGTTTGTTTGAGCTATGCATCTTATTTTATGACTAACCACCAAGCATGCGTTTTATAATATTAAAGAGTCTAGCTCCCTATTCACAAACCTATACAATACAACCTGCAGATGTCTGATGAAATGACTCATTTTTGGGAATAAAAATATTCCAGATTCCATCCTCAGTTAAAGCAGTCACTTCCCACTAACACATTTCAATGCATTCAGATGATCTTCTGAAGTTCTTATCTTATGCAATTCATTGCCACAGGAGGTGGTGGAGGCAGATGGCATAGCCAGGTTCCAAAAGAGACTTGATAAATTCATGGATGATAGATCTATTAATGGCTATTGAACAGAATGGTTGGAGAAACATCTCCAACCCAATAATGGTGGATGCCAGGGGCAGCATTGAATAGGGAATAGACCACTCTAGAGATATCTGGTTCAATGCTCTCCCTCTATAGCATCCACTTCTGCCACTGTTGGAGACAGAATACTGGGCTAGATGGACCACTGGTCTGACCCAGTATGGCACTTCTTATGTTCTCTTTCTTGTGAATAGACAAGGGTAGGGCAAAACTGATTAGCTTATTACCATTGTTTTTATGGTGGTCCCATCTTGAAGGCCCCAGTCATGGGCCGCAGTTTTACTGTGCTGGCCACTGCACAAACTGAACAAAAAACAGGGGCTCTAGTATTACAAATACTTAAGTTACTTTTCTCTGCATGGATGCTACTACTCCTTATCTTTTAAGCAGGAAGGTTTTCCCTCACACACTTCTGTTTAGATTCACCAGGTAGTGCTAGCTTAGTGCTTCTCAACCTTTTTAGACTCAAGGTACCACCCCCACCAAAAATGGCAGCTCCAGCTTTCGCTCTTTTTTTTTGCCCACAGAAAAAATATAGTGCATTTGTTCTGTTACAAAGAACTCAGCAAAGCCCAGAACAGCTCAGAATGTTTTTGACCCTATGGATTCCTATTTGAAATGTCTGGGTTTATCTTGTAACGCATGCATGGGCATTTGCACACATAACAATTCAAATATTTCATGGCACTCTATGGCACCCTTAAAAGGATCTCGCCCTGGTAGAGAATTGCTCTGCTAGTGAGTGGATCTTTTCATTGTCTCTCTCTAACTCTGCAGGCACCAGTCCACGTTGAATATCTTAATGTTACAAAAAGCAACTATTAAAAAGCATGCTTCCTGGTGGGATCTTTTAGTTACTTCTTCACTTCCATTGTCTGAGCAACATTCTGGTGTGAGGGATTCTCAAGAGGTTTTCTTTTCTCTGCTTGCATAGTTTGGGCTTCTCAGCAGGGTAAATAAGCTCAAACTGAGCTCCATGCTGCCACAGCTATACTGCTACTGGTATCCAAGCAAGCCTCACATCGCTCTCTGTTTGTACTGCAGGCTGCAGAGTAGACATACCCTGATAAGAAGAAGGACTGAATCTCTCAAATGGCAATCTTAGACTGCAGGGAATATCAATATGTTTATCACTGTTACTCGATTCTTTTCAACTCTCACTCTATTGGCAATTAGAAAAGAAAACATGAATTTCTAATGCCGGTTTCAGTTGCAGGCAGAGGACACTAATCAGTGAACTGATTGAAGACTGGCATTGTTTTTACCACTTATTCACATACCAGATTTTCATTCATAATTAATCAAGCACAAATCTGACTTTTGTTAAAAAAACACGAGGATCTATTTCAGGTACGTTTTTCCTACATGAATATCTTTTTGTGGGAATCACATATTGAAATGAATATTCAAGAAAATTTCCCAGGATAAAATATTGGGCTAATACTGTGGCTTGGCATAATATAAGACCAGACAACCTTATTTATGAATATGGAGCCTGGGGAGGGGTGTATCTTCATCTGAGACATTCAGCACTGGCCAGTGCCAGCAATGAAATACCTAAGCAGGTGAACCAACTGTCTGATCCAGCATAGCAATTCCCCAGTCTACTTTACTGCTGGTTGCTAATACAGATATACCACATCAGTATTCAGCGCAGAGCAGAAGCTTTTGCAGCAAAGCAAAGTTGGTTTGGGGTATGATTCAATTATGACATTTCTAGACCAGCAAAAGCTCTAGTTTGGATATAGAAGAGCTGATAGAAGCAAAAGCAGTGTTTATTGGTGTGCATGGCCTCTGTGTCAATGCTGTGATCAAGAGGCACAATTTCAGCACTGGTATACCAGCACTAACTTCACTCTAGCCAGCCTGGGGACAACTGGCATGGAAGTCAGTGTGGGCTAGCAGCTCCAGTACGTACCAGGGTTTCCTTTGGATACATCTGGTGTGTCCCACCACATGTGCAGTACTGTTGGTACCAGCACTAGCTAGATAAGGGCCAAGAGTGTCTGCCAGAATAGTTAGTGCTCCCAACCTAAATCTTTTCTTTTTATCCCCTGGGAATCCAGTTCCTTAGCATACATAGGCTGGTTTCACCTTCCAGCCCATACTGCTTGATTATCAGGGATGTCACTCACACAGAAGCACAGGCATTTTAATAGCGCTGAACATCAAGCCACTGCCATCTCCTCTTCTCACCTCCCTGGATTTTTATTCTAAATAGCCCCCTCGGCCACAACTTATCAGGTTTCAGGAAGATTTTCAAAGCTCCCTATAGGAATCAGGCATCCAAATCCCCTTGAAATTGATAGGAACTGGGAGCGTACAGTCTTTAGTTGGCTCCGAGGAAAAAATCTCAACCTAAAACTCAGCTGCTGCTTGGTAGCAGAGGTGAACACTCATAAGCCTCTGGTACTGGGTAATGTCTTTCATTCTTGTCTCAGCTCACCATGCAATCCAAGAGTCTATTCAAAATGAAACCCCAACATGCCAGCATAGTCACTTGAAAAGCAGCGAGACTCTCCCACAAGACCATCTTCCACTCCTTTTTCTCTTTTAAGTGCTGCTGGTAGAGAAGCATGAGGCCAAATCTCAATTATGACTAGCAGCAGTGGTGCCATACACCATCTTATCTGGAGTGTGTGAAGCAGCGAGCACTCTGGTTCACTGATTATTCACAATTATTTCTGAAACATTTGGCAAGTCCCTCCGCTGAAATGAATTTCCTCATCCTCACAGCACTGGCTCAACTACAGTAGCAGCTACTTTCCCCATCCCACTTAGAGCCAAACCATTCCCAGGCTTGTTGAGTCAAAAAGCCACCAGACTAGAGCATCTCGTGTTTGATCAACACTTGCGCAAATTGGATTCCATGCTGGAAATGCTTTTATTTTTCTGAAAATATGATGGGCAGAACCAAGTGCTTTGGGCTGATTATATAGTGTAAGCTGCTGCCAGAGATAATTTATAATCAAGTTCATTGCGGTGTTTTTATTTTGGTTTGGGAATGGCCCAGTTCTTATGTGGCCCATCATGAATGCTAATGTGATCAAGGAAACATTTTCTGACAAATGTAGCATCTTGTGACACTGGCAAGTATAGTAGTGATAAGGTAAAGGATGGCCTCGATGTTTATCTCATGCAGATCAAACAGCTACCCAGAGTCCTGCTTGGATTCAGACCAATCACTTACAAATGAGAGGATCAACCTGCTATATATATAGACAGCAAGTTGAAAAATGAAGAATTTTCAAATGAAGAAAATACAGAAAATCCTACCATTTTTCTAAATTCCCCATTGAAGAAATATATATATATTTTAAAAGCCACCAGTTTATAAAAAGCTCCAGATCGGTAAGCTGTTTCAGTTTGTTGAGAAGGATTTTTTTCCTGCAAGCACTTCTGATCAGTCAAAAACCACTTTTAATCAAAGTTAATAAGAGGGAAAAGGTTTCAGGCGGTCTATTTCTATATACCACAGTAATCTTATTCTCTTGTCCTGCCCTAATACATAGTATGTGGAGTCTTACTAAGATTTGTCTGGGAGATGAGAACACTTCAGTTATTACCTGTTAACTCAAACCACTAAAAATAATTTATCCCCATTTCTCTTTCACTTACAAGGTTCTGGCCATGAGAGAAAGTGGTTGGTGTATACACTCCATCATCACTTGTATAGGAGTTGCTAGCGAAACCACTCAGACAACACGGTTTTGCAGTTCTGGAAGTGCTGCTCAATATTTCAGGCCTGATTTTTAAAACCATTGTGCACCCCTAACTTTATAATTAAGTGAGTAAGAGCTGCTGGCATTGAGTATCTCTAAAGAAAACGGGCTTAGGTGTCTAGCTGGAGACCCAGAATTAGACCTCACCTTTGATATGACTTCTCGTACTCGCATGCCAACCCAGGGAGGGCAGCAGCAATTTAAAGCAGGTCACTTTTGGACAAGAATAAACAAGGAAGGGAGAGAGCGATCAATGTTAGGGCTGTTGCAAAAACTCGCTCTCAGAACTCCTTTAATTTCAGAGAACATCTATCAAATACGTCAGGCATGGGACGGAACGGGAAGGGGTGGAAATCAAAGAAGCAGAACAAAGACAACCTTTATGAATTAACGAGCATAGGAAGCCTCCTGGGTAAAGAAACATGCACAACAAGAGAAGCCATTATGCCCTTCTAACAATTGAACCATGCATGCACAATATTTACGGGTTGTTTAGAAAATGGAGAGAGCATTCCTTTAAAATAAAGATCTTAATTATGAATGATGCCACCGCTTGTGAAAAGAGGTGACTAAGCAGCTCACACAGGAGCTACAGGTGGTAGAGAGAAATAATGCAAATCCCTCACTTGCCTACCTCTGCTAGCTCACCATAGTGCAAATATGAAGCCCTGTAAACTTTTGGACTCCAGGGTTCCCACATACCGCTCAACTCTGAATCTCAACTCTGACTCATGTCACTCCCTGCTGTACCAGTCCTGCCCTCCTTCATCACACTGCAGCAGACAAAATGCAGGCTGGAGATTAGGAAGGACTTTCTATGAGGATGGTTAAGCACTGAAAATGATGACCTAGAGAAGCTGCAAAATCTTCATCCCTGGAAGTTTTCAAGAACAGGTAAGATAGATACTTGGCTAGGGTGGTTCAATCAGGGATGAGCTTGCCTTGAGCAGGGGGCTGGACTAGATGCCCCTCATGGGTCTCTTCCAGCCCTACTTTCCTCTCTGATCCTATGTTTGCTAATTACTTCCATTCCAAGCTCTGGAACCTCCCAGTCCTTGGCTTGCCTTGAGCAAGGCTGCTTTAAATTAAACATGCGAGCCACGTTGTTATCAAAAGCTGCTTAAGCTCCTGTATAACCACAGCCTAAGAGAGAACTAAATTCATGTTTCTATTTAGTTTCATCATAAGGTCATGGAATATTATGCGTCTTGACTCTCAGTCTTCCTCAAACCCCACATGTTTTGCACCTACCGTTCCCTGTTTTAGAAATTATGAAAGTGAAGCATAGTGTTTAAGGGCAAGATTTTCTAGGGTGACTAAAGGGCCTATCAAAAATACCCCTGACTTTCTGAGACTAGTATCCCTGAGGTACTTACCACTTTCTGAAAATCCCTCCCTACATCCTCCAGGTCACACACTGACTTTTGGAGGTGCTAAGCCTCCCCAAGGGGACCGTAGGTACTTTTCATAGGAATTCATAGGAAAATGAGGGTTGGAAGGGACCTCAGGAGGTCTTCTAGTCCAACCCCCTGCTCAAAGCAGGACCAGCCCCAACTAGATCATCCCAGACAAGTCTTTGTCTAGCCAGGTCTTAAAAACGTCCAAGTATGGAGATTCCACCACCTCTCTGGATAACTTGTGCCAGTGCTTTACTACTCTCCTAGTGAGAACATTTCTCCTGATATATAACTTTTAGTACATTGGAAGGTAGAGGCCAATGTCAAGAGAATCCAGATGATACAACTTCCAGCTATTAGCATTTAGATCCTTCTTCTTCTAGTCATCCCTTTCCCCCTTCATGTTTCCTATCAGACGAACCTACTAGGAGGCTAATTGATATTACTAATCTCATTATACAGGCTGTAGTCTATTTCTGCCTCTAAGTGCATTTTGGCACAGTCCCCGGTACTCGAGTGTTAGTATTTTAGTCACTAGAAAGGCTATTTCGTTAAAAAAAGATTGACACTCAAGCCACTTCATAGCACTTTGCATATTCTCAGTGAAAAGGGACTTCATTAGAGTTAGCTGTTCCTTTCAATTTACAATTCCTTTATGCATACATGTGGTAGTTTACGAAGGGCTGAGGTATAATCACTGTAACGCTGTGTATTTAAACAGAACTACATATGTATCCTCAATAGTAGTTATAATTCGAGTAAGTCTCATGTTCATACCAGTTTCTCACCAAGTTAAAGTAATGTGCCATGCAAGTACCACACAGGAAATGGTTCACTCACCACAGAAATGCAGCCCCCTCTGGGGTGACCTGTGGCAGCTGTTCAGCTGCACATGGCAACACTGCACAACAGGTTAACACAAGAAGTTCCCTGCTATACCGTGCAACTCAAAGGAGCTGTTACCAAAATGGATTTGGGGAAAAAACTGTATCAAGGAAGTGTGAATTGTTTCAGAATGACAACCTCACTGGGATACACCAGTCTGGCAGGATTTACACAAAGAGAAGAGTGGACTCAATGAGAGATCCAACCTGGTCCTTCACAAATAGAGAGTAAACTCCCAAGGTTAAGGGATTGCAGACCTCCAATTAATACAGGCTTCACTGATTTTCAAGTAAAGACTAATGACATTACTGAGTGCCTCTTTTAGGGACTCTTAGCATGGTCAGTGCTCTCTTGGATATTATAGAAGACTTCCTCGCTAGACTGACGTGGTGTCTCCTTAAATGCATAAGACTCCTTGTGCCTTATTCTATAAGTAACATAAGTGCCTATGCTCCTAGAACTTCAGTAGAAGCTACAGTAAAGAATGCAGCCAAAAAAGGCCTGGAAACATTAACTGCTTAGGAGCAATGTGTGAGCTCATCCCAGGTACAAGCTTTCCTTGGTCAAGCTTGAATTGTAATACCCAAGGCACTAGCTGTCTAACGTTTCATTGATTCGTTAGGGAAGTTTGAGTATTTAAACACACCAGTATTTTTAGTGCACCGTTCCCTACCTCCATGTCTTTCTTGGCTTAATCAATCCCTCCAGGTGGTGCTAGGGCCTTGTAGAGATCCTGAGTTGGGTAATGGCTGGCACATACATGGTGAGCTTACACTGTACAAAGATGACACAAAGTCATGGCACATTAGGACCATCTGTACCACTTGTGTGGGGCAACCCTGAGTGTGGAGGAGACCAGGAGAGAACTCCCAGGAGAGAGATGGAGCAGACAATAGTGGTCAGAGAGATGCCTGGCAGTCAAAATTCAGCCTACTTGTCACTCAAGCATCCATTTCCCCTTCTACTCAATAGAGACAAGTCTCATTACCAGTGTAGGGTTAATTTTTGTACAGCACTTAAGAGATCCTTGCAAAAGAGGCACTAGAGAGAATGGCACGAGCTTCCTAGCCAGCTGCAGCCTGGGCAGGGTTACATCAGGCTGTTTGAGAGGAGCTCAGCAGACGTGTATTACTAAGTGATACAAAACACTTGCACATGCAGCTCCACATATACACATCATCTCAGCAGCTGATGCACAACATTAGGCTGTGTTCACCAGGACATATTGGGCCTGGAATCAAGATCAACATAAGGGAACAGCAGAGACTCATTAGCCTCCTGGGGGTATAGTCACTGCCAAGGCACTGATTGCAGCATTGCAGTTGAAAGTTTCCTGCTCTTATTGAGCCTAGAATAGCTCCTTGGGACTTCAATTTAGGCAGCTCTGAGAGCTACCTTTAAAAATTACTGCCACTACAACTCCTCCAGCCACCATGACCCACCTATTATTGTCAGTACCACAGAAATACTCCCCCTACCTCCCTGCCATCCCAGTCTTCTCTTCGACACGATGCCTTAACCTGCAAACGGGCAAACAGGCAAACAGGTTCTGCTGGTGGTGTAATGCTACCCATTCTCCAGTCTTACCCATAAACCCACAAGAGCGAAGAGAGACACTTCCACCATGGACACCATTTTCAGTGGGCAGGTAGCAGCTTAGGCCACATGCATGCTTCATAAAACAGAAAAGGGGGCATAAACCCTGTCTGATTCCCCCCCAAATATCATATAGTAAACAGATCTGCCTGGAACAGAGAAAAATGCCTTTGTTGAAGTGTTGGGGAGCAAGCATTATAGCATGTGTGCAAGCAACACTCGATAACCTGGGGTTAAAATATTAGTGTGGGATGTGGAAGAGCCAGGTTCAAGTGTTTGTTCTGCTTCACTTGGAGTGATCTGGGATAAAAGACTCTGCTTTGAATCACACAGAGTAGGTACTTGAAACTGTGTATGTGTGCGCATCGCCATCACACACTCTTCTGTTTCATAAATCCATTCCAGAAGTCACTTAAAGTTACAATGTGGAACAAAAAGCTTCCAAACCTCAAAGGTTTTGTTGCAAAACATGACAGATGAATAGATATCAGCAGGGTCCTTCAGAGGGTAGGAGATGCAGTGCAGAAGGTTGTTCTGTAGCATCAGCCAGATTGTGAGAAGGGACAGAAAAAGCAGGCGCTACATGCTCCTAGCGAGGTACGTGACTGTTTCGTACGATACTCTAATTTCTCATATTAATCATTTTGCCTTTCGCACCTTTACCTTTCTGATGCAGCAAGTATATGGAACCCCACACGCCAGAGGCCCACTGTTGTTGCATGAATGGTACTGATTGACGTTCCAGTCTTTGTATTCATCGCCTCCACAGCAGGAGAACTGTAGAAGCAAAGAGAGAATTATCAAGTGACAAACACACGTATTTATGGTATATGCAGGAATTTAGCAAAATGAACCAAAAAAAAAGGGCTAATGCTGCCGGGCACAAATAAACATGTGGTTCTCCTTAGCTCTCAGACCAAGTAGCACAGCCTTGCTTAATGTCATTGTACATGGATCTCCCCAAGTCATGGCCTGAACAAAGCAACTGTGGATTGCTGACAACACTGCAGGAATCAGGTGCAGCTTTTTTTTTCTGTTTGGACAGCACAAATTTTCAAAGGATGGCAGGTTGTTAGCTGTTCATTTGGTCTGAAAATTAAATGTAGCATTTGCTTTTGTAAACCAAAGCAACTTTCTGGATAGCCTGCCCTGGGGATGTGGTAGTACATGGTAGATTCAAGGCAGTGTTGACATGCCTGGAGAACTAACACAGAACAAAAGGGCAGTGAGTAACTTATTTAATGATACACATTTTCAACTCCTGCATATATTATCTAATCCTGATGGGTAAGTCCAGGATTTCAGCAGCTCATTTATGGAACACACATAAGAGCCATAAAACACAAATCAACAGGTAGAGGAGTTAGTTTGCTATGAACAATCAGAGACACGCAGCTTGTTCAGGGCAGGACAGAGACTTTAAAAGTACCTGCACTTGTGGGTTTTCCTACATGTTTCTGGATGCTACAGGGTCTACCACAGGCCAGCAACTAGTGTACTTACACTACCATTTTCTCACTGCAACTTTTGAGAGGCATGTGGCCAGACACAGGATTATGCCAAAGCAGATATAATTTTCTGCACAGATCCACGCAACCGGTCATATCGCAAGCGAAGATGAGCATGCATGGTAGAAGGGAGACCTTTCCTCCAATAAATGAAATCAAGTGCTAGTGACCCGTTGTCCCTGCCCACTCTGCTCCAGGGCTTGGAAGCGAGATTGTGCAGGATAATTAAGTGAAACAGAACTCGCAATATGATTATGAGCCATTTTGTTCACCCTGCTTTTAAAAATTAAATTCATTCTAAAAATAAATTATTGTGACCCAGGCAGTGAGAAGGAATTTAGTGCTGGTTAAAGAGACACATCTGAGAAGCCCAAGAGCAGCATCAGAGCAGGTTTGCCACACACACACTCCTTCATCAGCGTGCTTCCTTTCTAAATTACGAAGACCTTCTCTTTCCCGCAACAACTGACCAGCTTCCATGAGTCATGCAAAGCTTACTAGCACCAGTTATAGAAATGGGTTTAGTGCTGTGGACTCCTGCTGGCAAAAAAACTGAACAGTGTTGTCCAAAAGAAAAAAGTGCAGAACTGAGCTCCAAGGTATGTGCAGTGATATTTAGGCTGGTAATCAGCTTCTGGCCAATTTAGCCTATAACCTGCAGACAGCAGCAGATCAGGCAGCTGGAGGCTGACATGGCAAAGAACAAACATTGGAGCATTGTTTGAAGCACATCTGGGATTCAAACAGCAGCTTTGATGCCACTTCTGTGAACAGCACAGGAGATGTGCACAACAAGCCAAGTTTCTGTGCTATGGACACAGTCCTTCAGCCAGTCTTTTGTTCTTCATCGGAGGGGACAAATGATAAGGAATGAATGAGACCAGGAGACACTGCTTATCCTCAACCACCCAGTTCCTGGATAAGCTGTGAATGACTGTGGCCTGCTTAATCCAGGTATCTCGCCTTCTTGGCAGCTCCTTGCGAACATTGCCTCCAGGCCCCTGCATTAGTTGGTGTTAGATCTGCCTCTGAGATCAGTACACTCTACGCATTTTGCAATCCAAAAGGCGGCAGGGTACCAAGCTCTTCTACTACCGGGACTGCACAATCGTTACTAATTCACACAGAACATTAGAAAGAACCGTACATAGCACCTGACTGCTGTTTTCCCTATAAAAGTCTTCTTTGTCCATTTGCATTCATTTGTTAATTGACCTGCTGTTTCCCAGGGTGGAGTCTTTTTCAGCAAGTCGTTCACTCATTTTCTAGTGTTAATGAGGCTTTCTTGGAGTGCAGTGGATGTCTCCAGAGTTGTAAGAGAGGCTTATTATTACACTGCCCTAGGTCTCATTTCAGCTCAGCTGAACTCTGTGCAGAGACTGGGAAATGGGGGGGATCTTGTGACACCTGCACTCTCCCCAGATTCTAGACCTTGAAGCTTTTCAGGTGAAAGCGCAGCCCCCCTTCAAGGTACATCACAACAGCTCAAAGTAGTGGCTCCTTACAGTGTGTTCCCACCACTCTCCAGCAAGCCCCTCTAAAACGGGCTGCAAAGGGACAAGGCAAAGGCTGTTCCACGGACCCTGTCTCACAGGGATTCCCAAGGGACCAGTTCTCTGAACTTTACCACACCAGGACAGAATGGCTACAGAAGAGGCCAGAACAGCGCTAACATGTCCCCAATATGCACCTCCATTCCCCGCATCCCCACCCTCTTCCCAGGAGAACTCCCCCCCGCCACCTCATTTCCTCATACAAACAGAACAATCATGGCCCTGGAAAGATCAGACTCATTTATCTCTCACTCAGGTTGATTTAATTATAGGTGACAGATCTGTCCTTTTCCTTAAGATCGCAGAGAAGATGTTTGCTTTATTGTCTTTAATGAATGCATTTCTCCGCTCTGTCTGACACTCCGGCTGGCTAATGCCATTCCACAAAATGCTAATCGGACTCTGCTCTCTAATGGGAATTTCTCTTCCCCTGTCAAACTCATTTAGAGATCAAATGTTACAGTTACAAAAGAAGAGGCTTCATTTTTTTTAAACCCACACAATAAAGAAGTTTCACAAACATTATTTTTTGTTCTCTGCCAAACAAAGCTGGGCTTATTATGCACCAAACCAAGAGATTATGAAACAAACCCATTTCTTTATCTTTTTACCTTTAAAGATGTTTCTATTTGCTGCTGGGGACAGGGGTCAGAGCAGCAGTCCTGAACCATCCTTAAAAACATAGCTCAAAACAGCAAGAGACATTATCCGTTCTTCCCCCTCCTACCTAACCAACATTTTCCTAAAAGACTGTTCAAACAAACAATGGCTGTGTACAGAAGTTGCTTTTTTCTGCCATTTAAAGTGCTTTATTGTCATGACTTAACAGAAGAGCATGGCTTTACAGCACTTTTACAATGGGTACAACACTTTGTTAACACTTGTTAAATGAGGTATTAAATTTGAAGTGCTGTATTTTACAGCACTTTGGGCACAGATAGAAATGACATTTGTTGTGTGATTGACCCCTTGAAATCACTCTAATGCACCGCTCAAACAGAAGAGCACAGATGCAGAGCCCTCTGATTGCATGATAAATTAACCCTCATTGCATGAGGGTTTCATAGTTTCACAGTAGGTAGGGTCAGGAGGGACCTGAACAGATTATCTAGCCCGACCCCCTGCCACAGGCAGGAATGAATGCTGGGTTCACAAGACCCCAGACAGGTGATCCTCCAACCTTCTCTTGAATATGCCCAGGGTAAGGGCGAGGACCACTTCCCTGGGAAGTTGGTTCCAGATTTTGGCCACCCTAACTGTAAAATATTGCCTTCTGATCTCTAACCTAAACCTATTCTCCATCAGCTTATTACCATTGTTCCTTGTCAGCCCAGGTGGTGCTGGGGAGAAAAGAGCTCTGCCTACTTGTTGTTGATCTCCCCTGATGAGCTTGTAGGCAGCCACCAGGTCCCCCCTCAGCCTCCTCTTGCTGAGGCTGAACAGGTTCAGGTCCAATTTTTTACCCATCCAACTGTGCAGACATCAATGCTGCAGTCACTGAATTTATTGATGAGGATGGGGTGAGTGACAGTGTCAAAGGCCTTCTTAAAGTCTAGAAAGACTATGTCCACAGCGACACCATCATCCAAGGATTTAGTTACTTGGTCGTAAAAGGCAATCAGGTTGGTCTGGCAGGACCTGCCTTTGATGAACCCATGCTGATTGCCCCTGAGCATGATCTCCCCTGCAGGCCCCCCACAGATATGCTCTTTGATGATCCTCTCCAAGAGCTTCCCGAGCACCGAGGTGAGGCTTACAGGCCTATAATTACTTGGGTCCTCCTTCCTCCCTTTCTTGAAAATTGGGACCACATTAGCTAGTTTCCAATAACTCCAGTGAAATCAGGGGGAAATCAAGCCTTCTGCTTTCCTTCATGTTTACTATTTCACACATCTGAAATGCTCATAAAAGTTGCACTGTGAATACAGACTCAATTCACGCTAATATCTATTTGAATCAAAAAGATTATATATGGGGCCCAAGTCACATCCTCAATTCCAAATGTTGCCACACTTAGGAACAATGCGTGAACCTGGAAGGTCAGGCTTCTCTCACTTACTTTTATAGAAACCTCACATTCTGCAATTTAACTGGACAGGACACATTAGCTATTTAGGTAGCCTGTGCCATCTGAAACACCACTTTGCTGTTCTGTTTGCATCAAATTTTTCACCCCCAGGACAAGAGAGAAAAAGAAAACCAAAACTACAACTTACAGCTAATTAACTGTGTAATTTTAAGGCACATGTAAAAACAGGTCATGCCACACAACTGCTGTGTGCACTGGAAACTCCCATCTACATTACGTGACACAGAGGCACATGTTGATGACAGAAGAAATGGCTAAAAGTGCATGTCTTGTGGTGCCACAGACAATATTACGTATCAACAAGCAGGAGGTCTGGATTCAAGTTCTCACCAGATCTCTCATTCTCCAAAGCAAAAGGAGTTGTTTCAGACTCAGTCATTTTTCCAACGTGCCTCAACCCTGAACACCTCAGCTTGTAGCTCAGGTCCCTCAACAACTGTAATAAGAAGGCGGCAGATCTACAATCCTGGTGGAAAACTAGTGTTAAATCCCTCACTGAAACTGTTCTCATTTAGCTAATTTGAGAGTCCCCACCAAGCCGCCTCGGTGTCAGCTGGTTATTCTGACAAAACAACACACCGCTCTGGTTTCATAGTCCTATGGCCAAAAACTGGCCCAGATTTCCAGGGCTGCTGAGCCAGAGAGGTCGTGTAACCTGGTCTTACATACTCATGAAGATCAGACTGCCTGGACTCAAAGAGGAGCTTGTGACATTTCAGGCTGGGATTCTCAGAGGAATTCTTAAGAACCAGATGCCCAAATGGAGAAATGAAATGAAACTGCATTGGAGTTTTGATTGGAATTAAGTTCTCTGCTTCAAACACAAAGAGCAAGTTATTGTGCGTCAAACCCAGCATTGTTCACAAGCAGCTTACTACGAGGGATGCAAGGGTTTATGTTTATTTAGGAAAAAATCAGAAAGAAGACATAATGGGCAAGCAGATTTTTCCACCAATCCCCAGTATATTTCCCAGGAGAGCAGGCTGAGGGAACTGCATTCGCATCCTTAAGATGCTTAGCACGCGGGAGCATTCGACAAGCAGCAGCCTCCCCGGAGAGGTTTCAGCAGGTCAGTGACAATGATCAACTGCGGCTCAGACCTGGGGACACGTACCCTCTGCAAGCAACAACACTCCTCTTTGCGGAGCAAAGAAACCTCAGCTCTTAAAAGCAAGTGACAGCATATTCCTCTTTCTCCCACTCCACAGCTTCTGCCTATTCCTAACGTGTTTGCAGGCTGCCAACATGTTCTCTTGCTCTGCAAATTTGTGCTTTGTTTTCCTTTTGCACGAGAAAGTATTTATTTAAGTTGGATTCACTTTAATCCCACTTTCCTTCCAAGAGCTACTTGCTCCTTCCTTTCCTGAAGCACGTGTAGGTTGTGATGACAGGTGCAACGCTCTCACTGGAATCCGAGCATTCCCTACCTTCAAGGAGCTGCGATGCAAGCACACATCTACCCACTAACAGAGGCAGCCATGTAAAGTTTAGAACTCGGATTGAATTTTAGCTTGGGTTTAAAACAACCTCTTGAGAAAGTTTGCAAACCAAAATAATCAAGCGTTCTCCTGTTGCTCAGTTCCCTGTAATTAGCTATGTGGAGATTTCCTATTGCTGCTACAGCTGGATCCAGAAAGGTACAAACCGATTCCTACCCAGTCCTACTCTTGCAGGTAAGTAGCGTGGTGGCCATGAGAAGTCAGTCAATACTAAATAATGCTTCAAGCTCTCCATTATTTACTCCTCTGGGCTTTTCAGAGCACCCTGTGTGCTCTACAGGCATCCTGTAAAATCCTGAGAGATTTTGGACCATGCTTCTTAGCTTTCTTTCCCCTCTCCCAAACTTTCTGCCTCTGAACCACTCCCCTCCTGCCTGTTCTGCTGCTGGAGAGACTCCTGCACACTAAACAACTACTGGTCATCTCCTCTCCATCATGCTCAGCACTTCCTAATGCAAATAACTCAAGGAAGGGGCTGAAAATGAGGCAGTTGAGTGATTCTCTGTTCAAGTGAGCTTGAAAACAAGGGATGGAAAAGAATAAAGTTCCAATGATCAGCCACATAAAATAGAGGGGATGGGATCAAGGATTTGGCAAAATCTCAAAAAAAGCTTTGTGGAATCAAGCCTCTCTTCCTGATGTTTGCCTAACACGGTGGCTCCAAGAGCCTTTATGCAAGGTACATTTTCCTTTCTGTACCATTTGGCATGGATTCCTTAATCAAGGCCTTATCCAAAATCCTGATTGTGTCCTTGGAGGATGACATTTCGTTTGGAAATTACAGGTACATTCACAGTTATTTTTATGCCTGCATTTACTTTTCACACAACACCACAGACTTGAATTTGGGGTTTTAGACCTGAGAAAAGGCTAAAAGGTGGTTTCCAGGTGCTCTTCCCCATTGCAATTTGAAAGAAACCAGCAGAAGTCTGGCTTGAAGGTCTCATTATCAAAAGCAATACCTGTTGAAGACAGGAGGTATTGCAGATAGAAATCAGAGAGTGATATTACAATTCTCTGTTCTGGATGTGCTGTTAATGTGTGTTCATTAAGTGAGAAACACAGGCTCAAAAGAAACATGGAATAATGAGCAAGGTGGGTGAAAGAAACCTTTCATCTTTTGTGAAGAAAGTACGTGTTTACAAGCAAAATGACTCTATATCAGCAAGCAGTAGACTTCAGTCCTGATTTTTCTTGGTTCAGCAAAGGAATGGAAGAGGAACATTGTGCAAGTGAAACACAATAATCTAAGCCAAGTGGTTTATTGGCTTGAATGTTCCTATTTCTTTTAATTAATTGTTTTCTCAGAAAAAATGCATTCTTAATTGAGAGGAGGAAATGGCTTTGGGTGGGGGGCTTAAGACTTTCAATGCAATCTGGGCTTCAAAATTACTGAAACACTTCTGGAAACTCCTGTCCTAAAGGAGAAATCAAAGGTTTAATTTAGTTTGTGTGTCCCTGAGAGATGTACTAAATGACCATACTGGAAAAGAGAGAGTTCTCTGAGTCTCTGTTTGCCCTCTGAAAACAACAAATATATTAATATCTACTTCTCAGGGGAGCTAGGAGGTGTAGGATGATTTAACAGCCATAAGTTGCACTGTTAACCTAAACACTTTATTTCACACCAGTTTAGATAAACGAGTGCAAATGTGTGTACACGTTTTGATTTGGTTTAGTTGATTTCTGTTAGAAGCACATTTAAGTGCATACACACGCATTACAATTTATCGGTTGGTCTAATAAAAGTATCATTTCTGAACCAAGAGTTCTAGATTTTTGCATTTCTTTTTTGTCTCAGACCAATACAGCACACCTACACATATTAGACACATTTAATTCACATGCAATTAAACAGCCCTAACTGATGCAAGTATGCACAGAAAATACTTTAATAGATGACTGTAAATTGCTTTGATATGACTCACTAGAAAAGTGTTGGATTGAAAAGTATTTTTGCTCCAAAAATGCAATGTCAGAGGATCAATAACAAACTAGTTTCAAGGCAAAAATTACACATGCTGACTCTTAACTTTGAGGCATTAGCAGAGTTTTCACCCTTCAAAAATAAATCAGGCTGCTGATTCATGGGGTGAAATCCATTTGAAGACTTGTATGTAAGTCACTATGAGGCCCATATTATCACAGTTCCAACCATTATTTTATACAGTTGTCAGGGAAACTAATCAGGATGATTTACTGACACCTAACCAATCGCCTTTGGATTATAACTTGTGTTATTTATTGCCTTTAAAATGTATAAAGAGCAATTTTATTATTTCCTCCATTAAAGAAAACAAAAAAGTTCAAAATAGAAGAATGACTTACAATACATGCCACCCTTCAACAACATCATTAAAGTTGGTATTATTCCAAGTTGCATAATATATAATTTACTGCAAAAAGGAACTGATTCTTTGCTCTTTTTCCTCCCAGTGACATCCACTTGATTTTCCAGTAAGGTAGAACAATTTTGGTTCAAGTAATGGAATCAGGTTTCATCATTCAGCACTATTCTGATCTCCATGACATGGTTACTCTATTTCTGTGCCTTTGTTTCTGCACTGCGAGTGGAACAAGCATAGCAATACTGACCTTGAACACAAGCTAACCACATTACTTGTAAAATGCTTTAAGGTGAAAGGGGCTGCATAAACACGGAGTGATATACTACAGCTGACTTTTAATAAATTAAAAGTAAAATTGCAAGCCTTTAGTGTTTTAAAAGCATGTCAACAATGTTTTGCTATGTCCACTGAATGCTGTGGCATAGTCTGACATTAAAGATATAGCAAATCCCTTCTCCTTCCCTAACTGTTCTACTTTCAAGCTTAGCATGAACAAGTCTTGGATCAGGTACTCCTATTCTTTTGAAGATGCAAGTAATGGGACTGTCTGCTTATATATAAGCAGTACATCTGCTTATATAGGCTGCCCTGAATCTAAAATGGCTGCTGTAATCAGGCACCTGCTGGCTGCTTGGCTCGGGCCCTTAAAGTGGCAGGCACAAACAGTGCCCTGCCACACACTGGTTTCTCTTCATTGCATATAAATCTTTCCCCTTTGATACAAAAGTCCAAAAATGCAAGGATGACTATGCCTGGAGTTCAGACCAGGGACAGCTCCTGAGGTGCTGTATGCATCTTGAATTTCTTGCGCATCCATCTTTCTGTCTGATGACACCAGATATACAGTAATGGTTGACTATGGGCCTTTCAGAGACATGTTACCATACAGATGCATATAAACTGGTATCAGATGTCAAGACTAATGCAGATGCTATAGGCCTTCCAAGCAGTGCCTGGAAATCTAAGCTGCCTAAAATGCTCCTGGAGTGTAGTCTTAAAAAGCAGACACCAGGGAAGCAGGCGTATTTCATAGATTTCATAGACATTAGGGCTGGAAGGGACCTCGGAAGATCATTGAGTCCAGCCCCCCACCCAAAGGGCAGGAAGTCAGCTGGGGTCATAGGATCCCAGCAAGATGAGCATCCAGTTTCATCTTGATTGCTGAGGAGAGAAAGAGAAAAGCAGGGTAGTCAGAAATGCAGGGAACTCTTATGGGTACACCTTTAAAAGGTGCAGTTTTGTATACAGATTTTAAAATGCTCCTTCAAACTCTGCAGCAATAGTGCTCTGGAATTTGAGCACGTGCTATTATGCTACCTGAAATTTTCTATCTCCTGTCAAGTCAGAAATGTCAATGTCATGAAATCAGTCTCTCTCTGAAACATGGCAGCTATAGACTAAAGTTTGAGGTGCTACTGGCAGGCAAGACACATATTTGCATTGGATTAATACACAGTTACTGCATGTATTTCATGTGGGCAGGTCACCAGTTCTAACTGACCAAAAATCTCCCCCATCTGAAAAAGCAACAGTAGTGGGATGTGAAAGAGATCCAGTGGATGCCTCTCTGCTGCATTGCAAGAAAACAGTTTTCAGGAAATGATTAAAGACGATCTTAAAGGCCTTTTCTTCTTTCAGCTTTAATTATACATGGGCTCATCAACAGGGAAAAAAAATCATAAAGAAATAGTAGAAAGCATCCTTTATTGAGTATAAGAAAGTGGCCTAATTCACATACTACAGTTTCAGCTACAGACAGCAATTTAAGGTAGCTAAAATGACACACTAACCCAATCTAGTACATGGCACTGCTTTAAAGTAGTAAAATTATAAAGGAGATCAAGCTCAAGGTAGAGGAGAAGAGAATAAAGAACAGAACTGGAAATTTCGTAAGTGAAGAGTTTGAGGGATGGAAGTGTCATGCCCTCCTAGATGCAACAGAATGAACCCAAAAAACAAGAGCATATGGTCAGCAGGCATGATGGAGGATGGGTAGAAAAGACCCAAGAGCCCCAGAAAAATGCTAGAGCAGTGTTGACACCTTGCCTTACTGGGGCTGGCTTTGTTCTTGGAGCAGTGGAATGAAGAAAACCAAGTCAAACCTGGTCAAGAAAGGCAGCTAATCAAGTCAGATTAAGGTACTAGTTTCCTGCATCCCCTGACTGGAACAATGAAGATGTGTTTCTTAGATTCAGCGCTTGATCTTCAGAATGAGCAAAGACCTCCACTAAGACTCAGCTATGCTACAGCAACAGCCTTTTATTAGCACTGGACTGGCCAAGTCTGGACTCCAATTCAAGTGGAGGAAATAAAACATTAGGCAAAGGGTTCTATTTCTAAGTTTGACAAAGGTGTGGAAAGTGCATTGCACTTGGCGCATAAGAATCCCTTTCTCCCACGGGCCAGAACATGTATTCCAAACATTAATCTTCATATCAGCATCCTTCAACTGCCATCAAGCATGCCATAGGATACAAAAAAACCCCTGCTGTTCCCGCTTTTCCTGGATAACTCTTTGCTTGTCCTGTAAATTAAGGCCCATAAGATTTCCATCTCCAAGTATTGTTTGATGGACAAAATATTTTTGTTGACCCTCTGTACATACCATCCAGTTGCCCAATGGCACACATGCTGTGCAGATGCTTTGGTTTCATTCTTAATGAACTCAAGTGGAGGTTCATGCTTAAACTCTTAACACATCTCCAAGCTATATAGGAAAGAAGATGGAAAAAAGGTCTGCTGGCCAATCTCAGCTGTCCTTTAAATTAAAGTTATTTCATACGTAGCATTTCCCCAAGGCAAATCCTTGAAAGACCTTCAGACATTTATCCCTTTGGCAGTTTTCCATATTTCACCTACATATTTTCAAGGGAAAACAATGCTGGGGTTGAGGATTTCTGGGTGGGCTTTAAAAAACAGATTTATTGATCAGATCTCATTTGAACTCATGAATGCAGCTGCCACCTTGATGCTCTCAAGGACATTAATGAATTATGCCACAACAGGCTGAGTGATGAGTTAGGGCAGGAGTCATTTTTCAGATGGGAAATTTGTACAAGGATGGGGTAAAGGCCTGATTTTTCCAGAGCTCCTCAGAACCTGCTCAATTGAGGCAAGCTTTTGACTGTTAAGCTCTAGATACCTTTAAAAGGAAAGCACCAAAAAGGAAAAAAAGATATGAAAAGCAACAGGAGAAACGCAGGGAGATGGGAATTATTAATTACATTTCATCTGACTTGCTATGAGAGAGAAAAATCTGAAGACAGTATGATTAATTATTATTTCTGATACTACTCCAGAATGGAGATCCCACAGCCTATCACCAGGAATACTAGCTTCATGCAATAAGGGAGACAAAATCTAACAAATAAACTTATTTGGGAAGATGCTGTTCAAAAGCAACACCTACCCAAAATTATACAAATAAGTTGCTGTATTAGAAAGGCACAGAGGTAACTGTATGAGTCTGAGCTGTCTGAAATCTGCCCTACCCTTCTGCCTGTATAGGAAAGGCAATACAATGTTGTAATAATGTCTTAAATTAGATTTGCAGAGGGATGGAGAACAAAGCCCTGAGGTATGTGGGGAAGAGGGGGACCTGGAGGAAGCAGAAGCAGGAGGAGGCAACAGGGGAGGCCTCATTTTTCCTGAGAAAGTAGGGCAATTGGCTAGTCACCTCAGGTACATGAATGCACGGAGCCTGGGAAAAAAGCAGGCTTGTTTGGAATTGGAATGGTTTGCAATTGGAAGTTGTCACACAGTCACAGCACTATTACGTGACTGGAATAACAGAGACGTGGTGGGAGTCTGCATGACGAGCATGGTCATGGATGGGTACAAATTGCTCAGGAAGGACAGGAAGGGGAGAAGAGGAGGAGGAATTGCGCTGGATGTAAAAGAGCTGTATGATTGCTCAGAGCTCCAGTATGAAACTGGAGATAGATCTGTTAAAAGTCTCTGGGTTAGGGTCAGAGGAGAGAGAAACAAGGGTGATGCCATGGCATGTCTGCTACAGACCACCAGACCAGGAGGATGAGGTATATAAGGCCTTCTTCAGAGAACTAGCAGAAGTTTCCCAGTCACAGGCCCAGGTTCTCATGGGGGACTTCAGTCACCCTGACATCTGCTGGGAGGGCAACCCAGCAGTGAACAGGCAAGCCAGGAAGTTTTTTAGAGTGTTGGGGACAGCTTCCTGGTGCAAGTGCCAGAGAGGACAACCAGGGGCTGTGCCCTTCTTGACTGTTGGAAAAGGGCAAATATAGTGCCCATCTTTAAGAAGGGGAAGAAGGAGGATCCGGGGAACTACAGACCAGTCAGCCTCACCTCAGTCCCTGGAAAAATCAGATCTTTGAGTAATCCATTTCTAAGCACTTGGAGGAGAAGAAAGTGATCAGGAACAGTCAGCATGGATTCACCAAGGGGAAGTCATGCCTGGCCAATCTGACTGCCTTCTATAACAAGATAACTGGCTCTGTGGATGCAGGGAAGGCAGTGGACGTGATGCACTTGGACTCTGGTAGCAGCCTTTAATTTCCTGCAAGGTGGTTCCAAAGAGGATGGAGCTGGACTGTTCTCTGTGGGGGCAGATGACCGAACAAGGAACAATTGTCTCAAGTTGCAGCAAGGGAGGTTTAGGTTGGATATTAGGAAAAACTCTCTCCTTAGGAGGGTGGTGAAGCACTGGAACAAGTTACCTAGAAAGATGGTGGAATCTCCATCCTTGGAGGTTTTTAAGGCCCAGCTCGACAAAGCCCTGGCTGGAATGATATAGTTGGGGATGGTCCTGCTTTGAGCTGGGGGTTGGACTAGATCCCTCCTGAGGTCCCTTCCAACTCTCATTTTCTATGATTCTAATACTTAAGAAGCAGCTTCCTACTTGAATATGAAATTCTGGAATGGTTTGATTTCCTGCATTATACGATCAGTATTGTGGAAACCAGATACAGTTCAACAAGTCATAAGAATCAACAGTTATGGTATTCATACACTAAATATCAAAAGGATATTTTATTCAATTGAGGTGAACTGCTGGTCAATCGTTAATATAATTCTTAAACCACAATAACTGGCACCATATACTGAACTGTAAGTTCAGGCAAAATAAATTAGGTAGCAATCATCACTATAACTGAAATTAATATCAAGGGTCTCAACCAATAAAATGCATCAAAATAAAAGTTAGATGGGATAATATACTTTACAACATGTAAATTTACATGCTATTAAAAACAATCAAGTGATTCCCTAATGGTAAGTGTTGAGCTTACATTGTATGTTGTCATAACCCAATGATTTTTAGTGCCTCGGCACATTGGAATTTTCCCGCCACATGGAGCTTTCTTTGCACGGTGGATCTCTCAGCTGCAGAGAGAGAACCCCGGTGCAAAAAAGTTCCCACCACATGTATGCAAATTTGTGTCCCACTATTGGTCAATTCTAAATTATTCCTGCCTGGCGGCTAGCGATTGGTTTGCTAGCCGTATAAAAGGTTAGAGCAGTTTCCGCCCAAGTTGGAGGACTCCACAACCATCTCGTGGGGAACTCTAAGCGCACTGTGGAGCCTAACAAACTCTGCATGTGTCTTGGAGGAGAACTTAGGGGCCTGATCAGTCTCTAATTCCTTCCCGTCATCATGAAAATATTGACGTACCCCCGTGTTGAGCGCTCGTGGAGTCGTACATCGACGACTCATCTCGGTTCGGTTCGGTTCATGTAAAAGAGATCTCACCCCTGTGTGTTTGTGTGCAACTGTAATTCAAGCAAGTTTTCTTCCTGCGCTGCGACCATCAGCAGTGTAAGTAAAGCCTTCTTTATAAAACCAATACGCTTCCGTGCCTAACTCGACTCCATCGTGGAAAATACCCACCTTACGGTCCGGGCTACTGGCCATAGCCTTAGACCGACCCTCGGCCCCCACATATGTTTGCTTCTCTCCCAGACACCTAAGGAAGGGTACTGTGATACCCAAAAGCTTGCCCATATCTATCCCAACCATGCAGCTGGTCCAATAAAAGATATCAACGACAAGTATTCTTTCCCCTGCCATGGTTCCTTAATGCAGTTTTTTAAGGAAAAATGAACCTTCTATTTAGTCTTATAAATGCCAAGGAGAAAAGTAATGATCAAAGTTCAGGGTTCTACAATATTAATATACATAAGCCTAGCTAAAAATGAACAAAGTACCTTAGGCTACAACCACTGCCTACAATGCAATGGAAAAATTGCACACGGAGAGAGGAAGGCCCTGATTTTGTGAAGACGATACTGTTTAAAATGGGGGAAAGGAAGACAGCTGTTCAATCAAGCAACATCCAAGTTCAAATTGGGTAACTCAAGCAGCAATCAGAAAGACTCCAATAAAGGGAGGTATTTATGCAGTGCAAATTAGTTTGCACAGGAGAGAGCTCTCCCTGGGATGATCAAAGACACACCTATAGATAAGTTGTAAAACTAGCAAATTTAGAAACAGAAAAACAAAGCCTGGAGTTTCTCAATAATTATGATGAAGGCAAACCAGTAACAATTTACATTAGCGACAGTGAGAATGTGAATTAAAATGTGTATATTCTCTCTCCTGCCCACAATGAGTGTGACTGCTGCTCTTGGAAACACAGAAAATACAGAATACAAATTCAGTGCAGGAAAGTATTTTAGTGTTTGCGACACACAGGAAGATCAAAGGCTAGAAAGTTAAGGGCCCTGCCTTGTGTTCAAATTCAAGCTGGACAGAAACCAGCTGTAGAGTTGTTACTCATTTTCAAGCACTAAGCTTGTAGCTGGCTGGCTTTTTTTCTAGCTGGATAGACATTTTTATGGAGTGATAATTACTTTGCACATGTGACCAGTCTAAATTTATTACACAATTAGCCAGTGAATTACATGATAATTACTGTGCACGTGTGCCCTGTCTAAATTTATTGTTCAATTATTGTTGATTGTGTAATATATATAACATGGTTGTTTTTTTTTACCTAAGGCTATTTATCTTTCACTCGCACTCACACCCACAGTGCAGCTGTTATAGGAAGGCAACAGTTAGATCAATCCTTCTGTTCTACTCAACACCACCCTTACATTTAAGCAGGCTGAAGAAAGTCCCAGTTTTCCCCAGCATCACTGTTCTGCTCCCACTCCCAGCCCCTCTTCTGCAACTGTGCTTTCCCTGTCCCGTTACCATATGCACACTCCCATTTGTGCTGCAAGTAGATGGGCTGGTGGAGGAGGCTGTTGACCTGCTCTAGAAAGTGGTAGGCAGAACATTATCTCCTTCTCCAGCTTGTTTCCTGGGTTAATTCAGATCTAGGAGGTTTATCAACATATTGTCTAGGCAATAGGATCCTGGGTTTCTAGTCCTGTCATCTGTTTTTGGGACTATGCCCTTTCTCCTGGCACAGCCCACAAGGCCTAGTCATGCCCAGTATAGTCATTAATCCCCATCTGCTTAGAAGTAGGTGAAGCATAACTCTGGGATTTAAACTTGACATGGTAGCAAGAAGCTACCTAAACTTCTTGCAGTAGGGCCAGGTAGCCAGGAAGTTGTTATCCTTCACTTTGCAGTGGCCTACATTTTGTGCACTAGCCTGGTGGATCCCCAACCTCTTTGACATTGTCTCATGTAAGTGCCGATTGTACGCGCTTCCCCCAAAATGATGCCCCTGGCAATACTCAGAGCACTGCAGCCTAGAAACATGCTGGGTGGTGAGCATTTGTACAGCTGTTTGAAAGAGCGAGCTGAGCAATGCAGGATGGGCTGCAGGCCACGTGGAAGCAAAAGCATATGTATAAAATAAGAGAGGAACAGTGGATATACAGTGGACAAGTCAGGTAAAAGGGCTAGATCATTCAAGTCCCAGCATTTGTGTTACTGCATTGGAAGACTCTCTTTAGCACTTTCCTTGCCAAAGTGGACACGTAGGAGCACAGCCCAAAATGCAAGGTAAGTTTTACACCTTATTCACAGTTGCACATGCAAGCCTGAGTTCAACAGGCTCGCACGCATTTGGTTCAACAGGCTCACATACATTTGGACAAGCATTTTCCCACCATCCGTGTTCACATATGGTAACACATGACAAGCCTGCCTTCCAGCTAAACCCTGACAATGTACTTGCTGCGTACTGGTTCTTATACAGCGTGCCAGTCTCAGCTGAAAAAGTTTCCCTGCTTATGGCTTAGAAGAACTCTTAAGTAAAGTAGGTGATACACCTTTACAGACAAGACACAAACAATATCTCCTCATTAGAGTTGCCTCTGCTTGGAAACAAGCAGAAGAATCAGGAATGAAAGAAATTGGGTGCCAATGGATTAGGTATAAACCTTATAGTGCAATTTTTGCTCCTAGGAGAAAAAAGAAAATTAAACTGCTCAGGTTCAGTCTTTTCTCTCTCTCTTCCTGAGTAGGGTCTTCCCTGATACTAGCTGAAATCAGGATTGTAAAATACACACAAAAATTTAAGTGATTGCTTTTGTATAGTCCCCAAAGCTCTATGAACACGGGACTCAGGATTTATGGAACAAAGATGTGGATTCTAATTTGTCTACTATTCCAGGGAAAGCAATATTTCTGCTCTCCAAGGAGAGATTCTGATTTTCTTCCAAACACAGAAATTCTCAGTGGAATCTTTCAGCAATATTTATTTCCCAAGAGTAGTTTGGAATAGTCTCTCTCCTAATTCAGCTGTCCCTGGTGTCATTGTGCATGATAGCACTTGTTACCTCCCTGTGTCTCTGATCTTCAGCAAAGCTTTCTCTTTCACAAGGCAGAAAAGCTTCTTTGGGTAAATCTGGTATCTTTTATTAGATCAACTCAAATAGTTGGAAAAAAACTTCTTTGCAAGATTTCAGGTATAAATACTGAGGAAGCATCTGCAGTTAATGTGTGCTCTTCTCAAGGCATTTTTCAGTAGGATTTTGGACTCGGCATCTAAACCATGGGTGGCCACCCCACAGCATGCATTCCACAAATGGCACAAGCAGTCTCTGCAGGAACCACACAGCAGAGTGGAGAGGGAGAGAGAAGGGCACTCTGTCCAAATTTGTGGATGATGCCAAATTATGGGGTTAAGTTAACACACTAGAGGGTAGGGAATGAATCCAGGTGGATCTGGACAGGCTGGAAATTGGGAAGAACAGAATAGGATGCAGTTCAACAAAGACAAGTACAAAGTGCTGCACCTAGGGAGAAGGAATCACCAACACATTTACAGGCTGGGGGATGACCTTCTCAGCAGCACAGCATTGGAAAGGGATCTCGGAGTCATAGCTGCCTCCAAGATGAACATGAATTATCAATGTGATGAAGTGATCAGTAAAGCTAACCGCACCTTATCATGCATTAGCAGGTGCATGACAAACAGGTCCAAGGAGATGATACTTCCCCTCTATGCAGCATTGGTCAGGCCACAGTTGGAGTATTGTGTCCAGTTTTGGGTACCGCACTTCAAGGATTTGGACAACCTCGAGAGGGTTCAGAGGAGGGCCACTCATACGGTTAGGGACCTGAACGCAAGCCCTACGAGGAGAGACTGAGGGACCTGGATCTCTCCAGCCTCTGCAAGACTAGGCTGAGAAGTGATCTTGTGGCCACCTACAAATTCATCGGGGTGGGGGGGTGGAGCAGCAAGAAATAGGAGATGCTCTGTTTACCAGGGCACCCCTTGGCATAACTAGGAAGAACAGCCACAAACTGATGGAGAGCAGTTTTAGGTTAGGCACCATGAATAACTTCTTTATGGTAAGGGTTGCCAACATCTGGAATGGGCTTCCAAGGGAGGTGGTGCTCTCCCCTACCTTGGGGGTCTTTAAGAGGAAGGTAGACATACAGCTGGCTGGGTCAATCTAACCTCAGCCCTCTTTCCTGCCTATGCAGGGGGTCGGACTCGATGATCTACTGAGGTCCCTTCCGACCCTAACATCTATGAATCTATGAATCCCAAACATTTATGAATCTGTGATATAGAGTAGGGAATAGAGCAAGGAGCAGGAAGCAGTGTAGCAGATTGGGCCGGGGGAAGGGGATCAGAGTGGCACTTGCGGGGGTGGGGCAGGGCATAGGGATTATCTTGTGGCATACCTGCCAAAGAAGACTGGCCCTCACTGGTCTAAACCCTGAAGTTTGTTGTCTGTAGAGGACATAGTGTTAAAGAAAAATTAGTCTCTCAGGAGAGACATATCAAACAATTGTTTGTGTCTTGCTTGAAGTGGGTAGGCATTTACATGGTTCCAATCAGGGCTACTCAGGGCTGGGAACTTAATGGACTTGAAAAGAAATGACTGACACTTATCTGGGTGCTGGTATCCCTTTTTATACCTCATTTTATACACCATTCACTTGCTTTGATCTAACCCCAGAAGAGCTTGATATCATTCTATGACACTTTCCTGCATAACATCAAATGTTTGGGGGCTGACATATTTGGTTTCAGATGATGAACTTCTCAGTTGGAGGGGCCAGATGCCATTTCATGAGCCATTCCTCCCAGTCTATTCAAGCTTCAAAGTTCATCTTTCCATCTGTTCAAGTTTTTTTGCTGGAACCCAACTCGTTTGCCTCTGTCAGTTAAAATGTATAATACCAACAGAACTATTTAAGTGAGTTTCTGGATAGGGGTTTCAAGTAGCACTAATGGTATCATATTTAGCTGTAACTTTGTGAAACTTCACATAAGTAACCACCAGTTTGAAAGCGTATACATTCTTTCTCTTCCATTTAGCTTTGAATTACCCCATCTTGCCTTTAAGTGTAAGTAAGTCCCATTCAATCTGATTCTAATTTCCAACAGCTTCCAGTTTTATTACAGCACTATGATGTGGTACAGACATTCGATAACACGTTCTAACATAAAGTGCTTTAGTCTAATACCACATCAATTGGGGGTAAACCTAGGGCACCTACACACATGCCAGCTGTATGCTTTGGCGTATGCTAATGAGCATGTTTGGAGGAGACTTGATTAATCGAGTGTGCTGGAGCATGCTAATTAGTACACCCCAGCAGCCTCTGCATCACACACATTCAGCATCCCTGCACTTCAAAATGGTGGTGGAGGGCACTTTAACTAAAGTTGAATACAGATGACGCTGTGGGCATTTTAATTAGAACAGCTCTCGGAGCTGTTCTAATTAAAGTGCACCCCCCACCACCCCAGAGAATGTATAAAGATGCTCTTAGAGCAGGATCCGTGATTTTTAAAGTGCTTTAAATGCTGTAACATCTGTTCTGTTCTGTTACAGCTTTAAAGAGCTTTCTGCACCCTTAACACATGTTAAATGTAACATCTGTAGCTAGCCTAAGATCTTAACTCTAAGTAGACTATTCTAGACATTACCCCAGACAACTGCAAAAACACATTAGCAGCAAAAAGAAGACCTGTTTCTGATTAATCCTAGCTCTTTAATATTGCATTCACTATTACTATTCATTCATGTATAAAATAGCAACCATTATATGTACTGTAACTTGCATATTATTCCTTAACTAGTAAGAACAGGTCACTAAAAATATGTGTAAAAATAAGTGTAACAATATTTAGCTATGCTTTCTTGCAGAGTTACATGCCTTGTTACAAGAAAGGAATTTGTAGCTATTGTCTTTATTCTTAACAGGAAGTTTGTAGAAGTTGATGCTTCTTTATTTCTAAGAAGGAAGAGACATTTAGGTGAGTATTTTACTCTTATAGCTTTGAAAAGAAAACTGTTGTGTCATTTGCATTCTTGCACATGTTTCCAAGTGTTCAGATTACAGGAATGGTACCAGATGCTCTTGTTTATTTAGGATGTGGAAACTTCCTCCCAAATAAATCTGTTTAGTTTCAGGGCTAGAAGTTTGTGCTAACCTTTGTTAAGCATTATTTGTGACCTCTCCAAGTGTATTTTTATCTGCCCAAAACAGGATGTCTCACTTGTACTGGAAAAAAAGAGCAGCCAGGATTATTGCATCTTCCTAGAGATTTTTGGTGCAACCTTTTCAAAGATTAAAATCCATTTTGAGTCTGTACCCTATTCTGAGACCTTGGTAGATTACATCTCTTTCCCCAGTTTGATTAATTCCTTTGTTCAAGAACACAACCCCATGTATCAAAATAAAATTTAAGTGAAGAAAGGGGAAGGAAAGACAAATATGTTGTCCTTTCAGTCTTCACTTCGAAGTAACTGGAATGTAATTTGCCTGTTCTCCCTTATAACATTATATCTCTTCCGCTGAAAGCAACAGTCCAAATTCACATAGTTATAAAACTCAAAACTCAAATTCATGATCAAAGAAGAAGAAAAGGACCCCCCTCCCCCTCCTCCCAAAAGGTCGTAGCATTAAAAGGTCACCTGAAAGGGACAAATCTTTCCTTTTGGTTTGGTAGCCGCATAAGCATTTAAATCTAGCCGTTACTTAATGAAATTAAAATTAGGTTTTTTGTGTATTTGTTTTTATTAAAAGAACCCCAAAATTGAACACTCAAGGAACAAAACCGAACCCTGCAGGTACTACCCAGTGGTTGGCATCTGCAATTAGCACCATTGTCTAAACGGACCTGAAAGGCTTTTTATAAGTGTGCCCAGTCTGAGGCAGAACCAGATGCCATCTCCTAGCTTTTTGCCTTATTCACAAGATCCAATGAGCTTCAGAGTATTTTGAATTTAGAACTTGGGAAAAGGTATTTGGCAGTCATTTACCCAACGAGCAAGTACAGCACTGACACAGTGTCCTAAGTCTAGACAGACATTACTTTTAGAAACTACCAGATAGCAGAGCCTTCTGCCTTGCAGCTCTGTTCCACAAAGCCATGGCATTTGTGGCCATGCTGGCCATACTCTTTCCTGTGCTGAAATACAATATCGAAAGACAGTCTTAGCCTCTTCCTAGCCAGGCCACTAGCAGTGGCAACAATGGTGTCTCAGCTAGAAGTCACACATACAAAGCAGCAGTTCATTTTCTTTTGCTCATTCCTTTCTTTCTTGCTAAGCATACCAGCAAAGACAGTACTGTAGATGAGTATTATGACTGAAACATCTGTCTGAGTGCAACTAAAATACCCATCCATCATCAGCATGTTCCAATTTAGGTATCCATTGGATGTCCTTTAGCCACATTATCACATGACTTCATATAAGCTATTGTACTGGGGGGCATCATAAGCTGCTTTAAAAATGTGAGGGCAGGTATCCATGAGATCTGAATCATAGATTCATAGAAAAATTGGGTTGGAAGGAACCTCAGGAGGTTATCTAGTCGGAAGTCTTGCTCAAAGCAGAACCAACCCCAACTAGATCATTCCAGCCAGAGATTTGTCTAGCAGGGTCTTAAACACCTCCAAGGATGGAGAATCTACCACGTCTCTATGTAACCCGTTCCAGTGCTTAACCACTGAGAAAGTTTTTCCTAAACTTTCCTAAACCTAAACTTCCATTGCTGCAACTTGAGACCACTGCTTCTTGTTCTGTCATCTGTCACCACTGAGAACAGCCTACCTCCATCCTCTTTTGAACGTCCCTTCAGGTAGTTAAAGGCTGCTATTAAATCCCCACCTCAGTCTTCTATTCTGCAGACTAAATAAGCCCAGTTCCCTCAGCCTCTCCTCAGAAGTCATGCGTTCTAGCCCCTAAAACATTTTCATTGCCCTGCACTGGATTCTCTCCAATTTGTCTAAAACTGAACACAATACTCCAGATGTGGCCTCACCAGTGCAGAATAGAGGGAAAGAATCACTTCCCTCAATCTGCTAGCAACACTCCTACCAGTGCAGCTCAGTATGCTGTTACCTTTCTTGGTAACAAGGGCACATTGTTGACTCATATTCAGTTATTGTCCACTGCAACCCCCAGGTCCTTTTCTGCAGAGCTACTGCTTAGCCAGTCAGTCCCCAGCTTGCACCAGTATATGGGACTCTTCTGTCTTAAGTGCAGGACTTTGCATTTTCATAGACTTCATAGACATTTGCACTGGAAGGGACCTCGGAAGATTATCGAGTCCAGCCCCCTGCCCAAGGGGCAGGAAGTCAGCTGGGGTCATAGGATCCGAGCAAGATGAGCATCCAGATTTCTCTTGAAGGTGCTTAATGTAGGTGCTTGAACCACCTCTGATGGCAGACTATTCCAGACTTTGGGGGCTCAGACAGTAAAGAAATTCTTGCTTATGTCCAGCCTGAAATGGTCTTGCAGTAGTTTATAACCATTTAACCTCATCATCCCTTGGGGCACTCTGGTGAACAAACGTTCCCCCAGATACTGGTGATAAACTTATAGGTGGCCCTGAAAAATGTATAGGTGGCCATCAGATCACCCCTGAGCCGGCACTATTCCAGGCTAAAGAGCCCCATGGCTCTCAGCCTGTCATCATAAGGTCTGTTTTCCTGACCTCTGATCATGTGCATGGCTCTTCTCTGGACTCTCTCAAGCTTCTCCACATCCTTTTTGAATTGTGGGGCCCAAAACTGGACACAGTACTCCAGCTGCGGCTTCACCAAGGCCGAGTACAAGGGGAGAATGATGTCCCGGGATTTGCTGGAGAAGCATTTATGGATGCAAGCCAGCGTTTTGCTTGCTTTATTAGCTGCAGCATCATATTGCAGGCTCATGTTCATCTTATGGTCAATGATGACCCCCAAGTCTCTTTCTTCCGTAGTGCTAGCCAGTGTAGCACTGCTGAGCCTATAAGGATGCTGCAGGTTTTTCCTCCCAAGGTAGAGAACCTTACATTTTTCAGTGTTAAACACCATCAGGTTCTTGTCCGTCCATTTGCTGAGCCTGTCCAGGTCAGCCTGGATCGCCCTGCTGTCTTCAGGTGTGGAAGCTTTACCCCAGAGTTTGGTGTCATTGGCAAACTTGGCCAGCCCGCTTCTAACTCCAATGTCCACATCATTAATGAAGATGTTGAACAATATGGGTCCCAGGACAGAGCCTTGGGGGACCCCACTGGTCACAGGGCACCATGATGAGTGACTTCCATCTATTACTACCCTCTGGGTCCGACCACGGAGGCAGTTTCCCAGCCAGCAGATTGTGGTGGACTCAAGGCCACAGTTGGCCAGTTTCACCAAGAGGTGGTCGTGGGATACCAGATCGAAGGCTTTTTTGAAGTAAAGATATATAACCAACTCTCTTCTCCCTTGTCCAGGTGATAGGTCACCTGGTC
>NW_005842592.1:1474-34851 GCF_000455745.1 Alligator sinensis | reverse complement strand
TGCCAGGGGCTGAGCTATGATGCTAGCCAGCTCCTTGAGTACCCTGGGGTGTAAACTGTCAGGGCTGGCTGACTTGAAGGTATCCAGCCTCGCAAGGTGTTCCTTCATGAGGTCAGCATTGATGGAAGGTAAGGAATCTCCCTCACCCTGGGCCGCCCTGTCCTGTAATGGGCAGGGGCGTCCCATGGAACTGGTGAAAGACCGACGCAAAGTACCCATTTAATAAGTTGGCTTTTTCCTGGGCATCAGTTGTCAGATGTCCCATCTGGTTTATCAGGGGTCCAATGTTGCCCCTGCTTTTCCTCTGGCTCCCCACATATCTGAAAAAGGACTTTTTATTGTCCTTGATGCTCGAAGCTAGTTGGAGTTCAGTTGCAGCCTTGGCTTTCCTGGTTTGCTCCCCGCAGGACTGGACCAGTGCAGAATATTCCTCCTTGGAGGTGAATCCTTCTCCATCCACTTGTCCTTGTTGAACATCATAAGATTTCTTTTGGCCCAATCCTCCAATTATTCTAGGTCACTCTGAATCCTAGCTCTACCCTCCAGTGTATCTACTACACCCCCCAGCTTGGTATCATCTGTGAACTTGCTGAGGGTGCACTCCATCCCATCTTCCAGATCGATGAAAATAATAAACAAAACTAGCCTTAAGACTGACCCCTGGGGTACTCCACTTGATGCCAGCTGCCGACTAGACCTTAAGCCATTGATCACTACCCATTGAACCTGACAATCCAGCCAGCTTTCTATCCATCTTACAGTCATTCATCCAACTCATACTTCCTCAGCTTGCTTGCAAGAATGCTGTGGGAGACCATAACAAAAGCCATGCTAAAGTCAAGGTATATCATGCCCACTGCTTTCCCCACATCTGCAGAGCCAGTTATCTCATCATGAAAAGCAGTCAGGTTAGCCAGGCATGACTTGCCCTAGGTGAATCCATGCTAACTGTTCCTGATCACTTTCTTTTCCTCCAAGTGCTTAGAAATGGATTCCTTGAGGATCTGCTCCATGATTCTTCCAGGGACTGAGGTGAAGCTGACTGGCCTGTAGTTCCCTGGATCTTCCTTTTTCCCTTTCCTAAAGATCAGCTCTATATTTTCCCTTTTCCAGTTGTCTGGGACCTCCCCAGTTTCCACAGTTTTTCAAAGATAATGGTCAGCAGCTCTGCAATCATATCAGCCAACCTTGTCAGCACACTTGGATGCACTGCATCCAGCCCCAAGGACTTGCACATATCCAGCTTTTCTAAATAGTCAGTACCTGTTCTTTCACCACTGAGGGCTGCTCACCTCCTTCACCGGACTTGCACATATCCAGCTTTTCTAAATAGTCAGTACCTGTTCTTTCACCACTGAGGGCTGCTCACCTCCTTCACCAATTGTGCTGCCCAGTGCAGTAGTCTGGGAGCTGGCCTTGCCTGTGAAGAGTGAGGTAAAAAAGGCATTGAGCACTTCAGCCTTTTCCTCATTATCTGTCACTAGGTTTGTCTCCCCCATTCAATAAGGGACCCACACTGTCCCTAACTTACTTGTAGAAACCCTTCTTGTTACATATGTTACATATGTTTCATATGTCTTGCTAGCTGCAATTCCAGTTGCACTTTGGCCTTCTTGAATTCATCTCTGCATGCCTGAGCAATGCTCTTATACCTTTCCCTAGTCATTATCCAACCTTCCACTTCTTGTAAGCTTCTTTTTTGTGTTTAATCTCACTGAAGAGCTCTCTGCTAAGCCAAGCATGCCATATTTGTTATTCTTCCTACGCATTGGGATGGTTTGTTCATGAACCCTCAGTGAGGTTTCTTTAAAATACAACCAGCTGTCCTGGACTCCTTTCCCCATTCAGACTGGCCTCCCAGGGGATCTTTCCCATCAGTTCCCTGAGGGAGTCCATACTCTGCTGCTCTCTTTCTTTTCATAAGGATCCTGAACTCAGTCATCTCATGGTCACTGCTGCCCAACTTGCCATCCACTTCCACATCCCCCACCAATTCTTCCCTGTTTGCGAGCAACAGAAGAGCATCGTCTCTAGTTGGCATCTCCAACACTTGCATCACAAAGTTGTTTCCAATACTCTCCAAAAACTTCCTGCATTGTCTGTGCACCGCCCAGCAGGTGTCAGGGTGATTGAAATCCCCCATGAGAATCAGGGTCTGTGATCAGGAAACTTCTGCTAGTTGTCTGAAGAAAGCCTCATCTACTTTAGGTTGCAAGGCGGTGCATCCCCTGGCCTGTTTAGTAGTCTTACTCCAGTTACTTAACTTCTATGTAAAAGTTTTGGAGTTTTACGTAGAAGTTAAGTCATTGGAGTAGAAGTCAACATAGTGCCACACTTGCTCTTTAAGTTAAAAGAATTACAAGGTTCCAGAGAAGATGAACTCCTCACCTATGGTGAGGCAATGACCTAGTTTTGACACCTGAGCATGCGCAGTTTAGTCTATGTCCATGACTAAGTGTTCAGGCCAAAAACCTAGTGAACATGTACAATATATGCGATATCTGAGCTAAGGTGATCAAAGGTATGACTGGGACAACTGATGACTGATAAGAGACTGGCAGCACCTCAGATAAAATGATTGGCCAAGAGAGTGATTCGCAGAGGTGGCATGATTAGGACCTATAAGAAGGGCTTGCACCCGAGGCTGGGTGTGTGCCTGCTGCACAAGTGAGTTTGGAGTGAGTGGAAGCATCTGTGAGGTATGTGTTGGGCTGCCTGATATGGGTGTTGTGTGTGTGTCATGGTTATGTCCATTAAGAAAACTTGGGTCATTGTAAGATATGTATGAAACTCTGAGAAGATGTTGATTTTTTGTGTGTGTCTATCTGGGTGGAGCAAGGCTCCCCAGTGACACAAATATAGGACCCAACGCAGCAGATGACCGGTGCCAAGGTGACCATTGCCTTTTGGTTGGTAAAGTATCACCCTCCCTTGAAAAAGGAGACTGAGTACCCAAAGAAGGGAAAAAGCTCCTGCAGAGTGGGAGTCTTGGGATAGTTCACTGTAGGTAACTATTAAGGCTGCGCGAACAGAACACCGTTCTGTTTCAACTTCCATTTCACCGTTTCGACGGGACAGTGTTTTGTTTTGAATGTCATTTAATTTTGAAACCACTGTTTCGTTTCGTCGAAACTGTTTCACTCTTTCGACTCTGTTTCAACGTTTTGCCCATAGGCTATAATGGGGAAGTATGAAACTGCCTATAACTTTGACATTTCTTGCCTTATTCAGATGGAAACTGAGTTCTGAGGCCACGAAGTCTGTCAGCTTTCAAGGAGATAGGCACTGGGGTTTCTGGGAAACTGCACCTCAGGCTGCTGACAGGCAAAACTTGTGACATGGGTGACTGTGTCTGTGTTAAGGCGTGCCCTCCTCACTGGTGCTGGGGCATCTACATGACACGGTAGTGTTCCCCAGTGAGGTCTCCTCCTACAGCCTCAGTCCGGTCCACCATTTTAAATGACAACAGGTACAAAATAAGTTAGTGGATGAGCAATAGGCTTGTGCAAAGTGGCTAGTATTCGCTTCAGATTCAGCCGATTCGGGGGACAGTGATTAAATTCGGTGATTTGAATCATTGTCCTGCTGCAGCCACTGGGGACTGCCCAAATCACCACCCGAAGCTTCGCACAGTCCTAGCGAGCAGCACTAGCACGGTAGTACCAGCAGCATCTCAGGCAGCCAAACTGTGACAGAGCTCTTCTCTCCTCTCCTCTCCTGCAGGAGCTTCTTCTCCAGCATGCGTGTTAAGGCACGCCCTCACTCTGTGTGTGTGTGTGTGTGTGTGTGTGTGTGTGTGTGTGTGTGTGTGTGTGTGTGTGTGGTGTGTGTGTGTGTGTGTGTGTGTGTGTGTGTGTGTGTGTGTGTGTGTGTGTGTGTGTGTGTGTTTTCTGCAGGAGTTTCTTCTCCAGCAACTGCCAGAGAACTCTCCCTGCCAGCCCCAGCCCTGGGGTATAGATGTGCCTACTGCCCAGGGCCCTGTGTCCTTCCGGTCAGCTGACCGGGGATAGGTGCTAGGGGGGTTGGTCTAGGGACGTGGCACTGGCAACCGAAGTCCTTTAGGTCAATCTGGTATCTTTTAGTAGACCAACTGAATAGTTAGAGAAAGCTGGGACAGTGAAGGTTTGTGTTCTGATTTTATAGAGAGGGGTTTTCCTTGATTGTCCAAAGGAGCTAAGCGGCTTATGGTTACTGAAATAAGAATATTTATAAAAGAATTGAATGGAAGTAACAGAGATTTTGTTTTGGATATATAAATGATGTGTTACTTGTGGTGTCTGATGGGTTATGTTGTGTTTTTCTGTCTATATATTTATTATTAAAAAAACCCTGAATAGTTAGAGAAATATATCTTAACAAGCTTTTGGGTTGAAAAATCCTTTGTCAGGCTGAGGAAGCACCTGCATTTGGTCTGTGTGTGTGCTGGTCCTGGATGGAAGGAATAGTAAAGAAGCCAGAGGCTGGCCTGGCATGCAATACAGGCAAGAAAGCCAGTCAGTGAAAATGGAAATGGAGGCATCAAGGGGTGAGGGACAGGCTGGGGTGGGGTGGGAAGAGGGATGTAGCAGCACAGGTAAAAGTGCAGAGGTACCGGGGGAGTCAGAGTCCGGCACGCTGCAGTGTGTCAGAGTTCCAAAGTCTATGCTGAGTCCACGAGTTTCGGTACCTACTACCTAGGAGGTTGATGAAGCGCAGTTCATAGGCCTGACTCTGAAAAGTGGTTTGTAAATTTAAATAAGCACTGAACCTTACTAAGCTAACCTCGTCACCAGAAGCCAACTTCCTACAGCTCAACACACAAAATCTGCCAACTATCTCCAGTACCCCAACAAACTGCTCACCAGAATCTATCAAAGGCAACAAAACCCAACTACCTGCGGGGGCACATTCCTCACCAAAAAGCCACTCTGTCTCCAGTCTCTCAGGCCTGATCCTGAAAGGGAATTTACTTTTCACAGCCGGGCCTATGAACTTCACTTCATCAGCCTCCTAGGTACAGAAACTCATGCCCTACTCAATATAATATTTCTTGCTACATACACATGGTTTTTATCTTTCAAACCATAGTAATTAGCTAGATTTTCTGTTAAACTGGAAACTGGACACAAATTCTGCATAGCATCTAAACTCATGCTAGGGTGCTCATGCTACAGACTCAACAACATTTGCAACTGACAGCTACGTGACAAGTCTGCCTATGACAGAGGCCACCCTGTTAGAATTTAATATTTATTCATGGAGTTAATGTTCAAGCAATTCATCCTGTCCCAGGTACATTAAGTTACTCTTTGGTATGGAAACAGCAAGCAGATGCTTTTTAAGTAGCAGCCACTGTATCTAGACTCAGAAAATATTCTAACAACGGGCCACACGCTTATCCACTCCCACCCAAAGCAATCCCAGACATTTAACTTTCCTATTACTGAAATGCATCCACATCATAGGAGACACACACAGCAATGCTCCACAAAAATTCACAACAGAGAATCCCTTAGCCAAAAGAAATGGCAGAGGAAGACAGCAAAATCGGACAAGAATGACCCAACTACAAATTCAGACAGGACAAATCTCCATTCCAGTTGCGGTCTTTTTTTTCCCCCCTTCCCCTGTAGAATTAAATCAAAAATTGTCTTAAGCAATCTGGCACTCAAAAGCTAGGAGATTAATTGAGTATAGAGAGGATTTTGGCAATCAAACTAGACCATAAAAGATGCACATTCTGCTAAGATCCAAAGTTTGTGACTGCAGTGTTTCATCACTGTGCATTTAAAATACACTTCTTCAGCGGAACATCACCTAAAACACCAGGCGAGAAAAGTACAGTTTACAGCATAAAACAACCTGTCTTTAGACTCAAGATTTTAACTTGCACATAATTGAGACTTTGTGTTTATGACAAAGCATATCATTTTATGGTTTATTCAGTTCATTTGGCTTGTTTCTGTACCTGAAGAGAGAGGCTTTGATTAAGATTAGGAGCCTGGGGAGTTATGTGTGGGTAGAACAGTTAAAAGACACAGGCTGCTTGACAGGGAATATGAAAGTATATTTTAATTCAATTTAAAGCCTGAGTAGCAGGTGTAAAACACACAGCACAAACTATATGGCATGTAAAATGAAGTCTTTCTTTTCCATAAGGTAGATACCACCTTGCAAGTTTGGTTCTGTGAGACTAGCGATGTAGGCAGAATTATTTATGTCCCTGTGTGACACCAAAAACTATATCCCTCTTATTGTGGAAAATGACCTAAAATATTTAGTTTCTGAGCATTGTATGGGCTATTTAACTCATACACAAGTCAGACATCTGGTGCTCCAGTGCACAGGGGGCCGGCCCTGGGAGCAGCTTGAGGCTGCTCAGGCCCCACATGGTGCACAGGTTGGCGCAAGGAGAGTCGACCCCAAGAGCAGCTCGAAGCTGCTCAAGTTAGCCCTCCCCGGTTTTAGGCCGGATAGTCAGAGACCCACAGTGTGGTGCAACATTGAACTAAAAGAGTCCCGGTGCCCAGAGCAGTTCCTGGGAAGGAAAAAGACCCCTGGCGTGAGGCCGGGGAACCAGAGCCAGGGAAGGCTTGGCTCCTGTAGGAGCTCCCAGGGTGCCCAGTGCAGGGCACAGGGTCCAGAGGGAAGGGTCCCCAGCTCAAGGCTGATGGCTCCAGGTGGCCTGAGACGGTGCGGGGACCCAGAGGCCAGATCAATAGCCTGAGTGGAAGGACTGTGAGTTACTGGGAACCCAGGTCCCACAGGGGAGGTGCCCCCAGGCAAGGGACCCTAGAAGGAGTGGGCAGGGGGGAAGGTCCCACAAACCCTCCACTCCCCAGGGTAGGAGGGGAGGAGACCCCAAATACACACTGGGGAGGGTCTGGTGGACCCTTTGAGGGACCAAGTGGTTGGAACCCAGATAGGATGCGTCTAATATCTGGTACAGTTATGCTTCATAGTTGGTATCTATTGCCATTGTTGGTCTTATAAATAGTTGGGTGTATTAATTCTGTATAATGGGCTCTGTAAGGATGTCTCTATTAGTTAACCCACTTGTGGTACAGACTTGCTGAATTGACTGTCCCAGGATCCACCCCTCTTCTGGGTCTGGGGTACAGGTACTTACCTGAATAACCTCCCTGGGGCAGACTTCCTCTTGCTACAGACCGTTATACGTATATTTGTATCTATACCTGTACCTGTATCTATTTTAAAGAGTTATATATATATATAAATGTTTGCAACTAAATAAATTGTATATAGTTAAAAACTTTGGGCCTGGGCTAACTCTAAAGAGGAAAAAGGGATCCGCCCTAAATTCCGGCATCCCTCTCACAGCACCCCCTCCTGCCTACCCATCCCATCCCATCCCATCCCATCCCATCCAATTGAGGATAGGGCACACTTTTGGGTGTACCCAAGTTACACATGGAAAACAATCATGCTCAACTGCAAGGGATTGGCAATGACACAAATAGACTACAAAGGCTTAGGTTCTATTCAAAGTGGGATTCAAACCAAGAAATATGGGGCAATTAAGCTATTCTAACTGAAGTCCACTGAGAAGGAAAGTGTAATGTTGCACTTGCAAAGTCTGTTACTACACCACATGTACACAGGACCCTTGCATCAGTAGATTTGGAAGGGCTTTACAAAGAAACTCAGTACCAACCTCTGCATTTCACAGAGGGGAAAATGGAGACACAGAAAGAAATGATTTGCCCAAAGTTGCCAGGTAGGGCTAGTGGAAGAGCAAAGAACAGAATCGGGGTCTCTTAGTCCCTGGCCTGTACTCTGTCCCAAGTGTCCTAATGTGTCCACATGCTTGCTGTCACTTCAATTTGGTCATTACTAAAAAAGCAGGCTGGAATGTTTAAATGAGGTAAAAGATTTGGGTTATTAAGTCACTACAGTTTTGAAAAGTTTTACCTGTGGTGCCCACTTCAGCTTTTAAATAGGTTTGTCATACATGACTTTGTTTCTGAACATTAGCTTCCACAGCCACAAAGCTGAGTGAAAAGAACAGATCCCTTTTTTTTTAGAAAAGCTATTTTAGCTGATAAAAATGAAACAACACTGAGGAGTTAGCAGAGCGTATCCACTTGGAAACAAAACACACCTTCAAAACCAGGCAATCTCTCAGAGCATACACACACAGGCACACACACATGCAAACCCTCCCTATAAAAACCCTTGATCAAGTAAATTAGGTGCAACATATTTCACAAGAAAATAAAGACTGTTTAGACTCAAAAGTGGTGTTTAAACAGAATAATTCCCAGCTTTAAAAGGTTGTGTAGGAATGATCTGACATACCACAAAACAGTAAAATGGATTGAAAGCAGTACAAGAAATGACCAAAGGAGACATCCCTGGAAACAGAAAAGAAATCCAGAAGACAGGAAATTTTCTTATATCCTAACTAACCACTGCAGCTTGAATGAGGCACAGAGGTTAACCACATTTTAATTCTCTCTTGTTCACAGAAATTGCAGTTTAATAGTCTTGAGACAGTTCTTGGGGTTGGAGGAGAGTGGGAAATCAATAACTTTTTCTTCAATTAATATCTCCTCCCCTTATTGATTATTTTGTGACTTTTTAATGAAACCCAGGTAGCTGCTCTTGAACTATCACTGAGACCAAATTATTGTGCTAAATCCAAATACAGCATTCTAAGACTTTGGTTTTTTTTTTAAAAAGTAAACCCAAATCACAATGAATCTAACCTTCTCTTGTACAAAATCCAAAATGTTCTTGAAGTCCAGGTCATCATAATAGTGTCTAATTCCCTCTTGGATGTTGGAATGGAAGACAGTATTCATCTGGGAAAATAAGAAAGAGAAACTCTATGTCACACTGTGAGAAGATGCTTGAAAAAAGATAGCAAGATAAAAAAGATATATATTAGGTTATACAGATGATTTTTATTACAGCAAATGACCTCTATCTTACTGCATCACTGTCAAAGGGTTTGACCTTATATATTCTGCAGCATTGTCACTTGGCAATTTTATTTGGAGTCTCAATATATGGTGTGTGTCTCAATGTTCCAATTACCAAGGACTGGAGATTACTTGAAACTCTCATCTTTCACTTAAGAAGATTAAAGCTTCTCATCATTGTTGGGAAGAAAGGTTGAAAACAAAGTCAAACCCTCAAAAACTAGAAGGCAAATGAATTTGCTTCTCAGCACACTGACTCCCACTCCTAGTCCACCGCTACATCTGCACAGGCAAGGGTGCCTAGGTCAATAGCTACCCTAGCCCTGGGGTGTTTTACCCAACAGGACGATCCAACCCTTTTATAGCCCCAAGCCACGTCTGCTCTAGAAGACGGTGTTCTTGCTCTTATGTTGTTCTCTTAATCCTGATCTTTCAAACAAGCTGAACTTTACAAGGCAGCAGCTCACTTCGGTAACTTGAGAAGCTATCATTTTGAATTCACCCGCAATACATGCTATTAACTCAGATGCTAGAAGGTTATGACACACTCCTCTAGCACAGACATCTAGATGGGCCACAAAACTCGCATGTCCCTCTCTAATCAGCGTTTCTTAAATACTGCATACTCATTTTGTTTTACAGGGTTACAGAAGATGAGAAGTAAGACTTTCAACCCTCCCCTAAGGCAATGGGACTTTTAGGGTGCCTATACAAGAGCAGGAAGGCTGCTCCGATATGCTGTAATTCCAATTACCGTGTTCCAGCAGCCTCCTGCATCTCATTCAGTGAGCTTTAGACAAAGTGGCCCTGCCCTCATTTTGAAGTGCAGGGATGCTGATACATGAGATGCTTCATGGCGCTTTAGTTAGAGTGGCTCTAGGAGCTTCTCTAATTAAAGCACTACCCCACCCCGGAGCATGTTTATACCTTTGAGTCCCATTCTCCAAAAATGACTTTTGACAATCTTATCCTGGGGCTGGCATTTCAATGTGCCTGAATAAACCAAGGTCCAAATTCCACTGACTCTCAATGGCCTTGGGGCATGTGCTCCTTTTTCCTTTACTCTTTTTTTTTCCTTCAAAAGGTGTGAAACTACCAGAATTTACTGTGAGGAATGGGATTTCTGAGATCTGTAGAAGTGCACAACTCCAGGCAGCATCACCTGGTTCTTCAAAAAAGCCACAAAGCCTTCATTCTCTATATAAGCACAGATTCTAGTAAATCAAAAAACTTTATCCACCTGCCTCATATTCTATTACCAAGATGCATGTAGGTATTGATTGAGGAAGCCAAAAGCATTGTAGTTTGTGTCAGTCTTAGAAATCCATCCACAGAACAGACTATTTTAGCCACAGCCAGCCCTAACTTCAGGGGACCTGAGAATTGTCCTTTTGCTTATGCTTAGTTGTACCAGATCAGATTCCCCCAACCCTGCAAGCCCCTTTCTCATCTTCTTAGATTGATTTTATTGTTCATATTTTCCTGTTTGTGTTTCAAAGGACTTTCTTTAAATCAAGCAGTAAGGACCTCTATGGTACAACGTGTAGGGTGAGAGGTGGCATCCCACTTCTGAGAAAGAAACAGTTATCAGGTAACTGCTTCTGAGTGCTGTAAGTGAATTGGTTCAACCGCTCACAGAGCTTCTCTTTGAAAACATATGCCCAAGAAGAGGTTCTGTTTATTAGAGATGGTGGGTTTTTTGGGGCTCCATACACCAAGCAGACAGGTAGCCATCTGCACTGCAGATCCCAGATTATCTACTCAGAACAAACAGCCCAGAATCTAATTATTTCTATGCTCTTGTTTTTCAAACTAAATGGATTCCTGGAATGGGAAGAGGGCTGGGCTTGTGGCAGAGACCTCCAGCATTTCTTCCTATGCTTCGTGTTAGCAAAAAATCTTTAGTGGGCAGAGTGTAACATTCAAAAAGCTCCTCTCTTCCTACATCTTTTTGGTATTAGGCATGCAATTCTATACTCAGTTAGATTAGCAGCATTCTTCCATCAGGATTGGACCTGTTCAGTAATGCCCCGCAGTCTCCAGGGATGCATCCTGCTTGAACTGCAGCTTTTCATGGGAGGTAAAACTCAAGTACTCAACTGGCTAGAATGGCATCTGTAGCCCCCTGCCTGCCCTTTGCTTTTTCTGCCAAGGCTGCCAAGCCTGGATGGGCCAAAGACCCCATACAAGAGACCCATTGGCAAAGGAGAGGAGGAAGCCCTGATAATGACTAACAGCGTGGTGTGACAGCTGTTTCACAGATACATAGAGGGTGGCACCTTCTAGGGCTAGCAACCTGGCGCTTCAGCATGACTCAACTAATTGGGGAAGGGAGTGAAGGGGATGCAAACAAACAAGCAATGGGGCTAAAGAATAGAGAAGAGTGAGGAAGCCGTCCCAGGGAACAAAACAGTTTACTAAAAAGTCCTGAAAACAAAGAGCTGTGAGTTTGCAAGAGTTCATAAAAGGAAAGGTATGTGAGAGAGCCAGTCTCCCTTCCAACTCACAGCACTGCCTGAGGAGATTACAGATTTGTCTAAAAAATGCTTTAGATTTTTTTTTCCAGGTAGGACACGATGATATTATGTAACATCCCAACACCTCACCAGCAAATAACGTTAACAAAAAAGATCACATCTAATATAATCTCCTCTGGTAGTCAGCAGAACTGAATCAGAACTTAAGATATCTTGGGAAGTTTGTACCCACTCATCCTGCAGGTTTTTTTCCCCTAACAACATACCTCTCGGAGCAGCAGAGCTATAGCCCTTCCAGATGAGGGTCAGAAAAGGAAAGAGCAGCTGAAGAAAAGCTAATCTCTGGTTAATTTTTGGTCTCTGCCAAAATTTTTCATGTGAGCTTGCCATTCTTGAATGGCACCCATGAAAGAGGAGACTGGAGTCTCTTAGCTATCCTGGGGAAAGTCCTCTCCTGGTCCACTTGCACCATTTGCCTGAGGAAAGATGCTAAGAGTCCTGCTCTCCTGCTTTCCGAATGGAATTGACCATTAAATAAACACACAATTTATTGAAGGCAGCTTTCTGCAGCAGGAGTCTGAGTTCATCAAAGAAAAGCAAAAGCTTTTCCAAATGGCAATACCTCTCCCCAGAACCCAGCCTTCCTTGTGGTAGAAGCAAACTGCTTAACTCCAGATAGCTGACCCAGTTCCTCCATGCTCACTGAGGGGCATTCAGCTGTGGTTTCTTCCTTAAGCATGTTAACTCTTTCTCTGTCAGCCAATACACAAGATCCCTTTTGCCATCTCACAGGGGGAAGACCACCAGGTACCGCCAAGACCACCTAGCCCCACTGCCAAAACTAAGTATAACTGTAGGTCTTTTATATGCCACTTCTGTTGTAGACTGGGGCACTGAAATAATTTACCTGCCTAGTCTCTCTTCATTAAAACAGAAGTGGCTAAGTCCTGTGGGTGAAGCCCACAGGGGAAAAAAAAGTCGATAGTTCTTTAGGTTTTCCCTCATACATTTAGTATTAAGGGGTGCATGTACATGCCATGATATTTGCCCTTTCAGGCATTGCAACTGCGTGTCTGTTTGCACGAGTGGGATTTCCTGACATTTTTTAAAAGTCTTTTTGGTGCATTAAAGTAAAACTGCTTGGACATATAATTTATGACTGGGTATTAGGGGTGTGCGAAGCGGGCCCTATTTGATTCAGATTTGGCCTGAATCGGGGACAGTGATTCGATTCGTTGATTCAGATTACTGTCTCTGATTCGATTCGGCCGAATCTGAACCTGAAGATTCGATGCCGATTTGGAGAATCAGAGATTCGGCCATAGACACGGCTTTAAATGTTTTTTCTACGTACCTTGAGGTACCAGGCGTGGCTCGTGACCGCTGCAATGCTGGGGCAGATGGTGCATCCCACAGGAGCGCAGGGCCCACCCCACCACGTGCTCAGTGGTGAACCTGGAAGTGGACCAGAAGTACTTTCGATCCACTTCTGGATCCACCTGGGAACTCATTGGGGGGGGCCCCCATCTTCCTCTGTCTCTGCAATCAGCTGCGGCAGGACCCCGGGTGCCCCCCAGACCCAAGAGGCACCAGTCACTGAGCCCGGGGGGGGCACGGGGGAAGACCCAGAAGTGGGTCAGAAATGCTTTGAGGCCCCCATGCTTCTGTGGGATGCTGCATCCACCCCACCATTGCAGCATTCATGAGCCACCTGTTATCTTGAAGTATACAGAAAAAACATTTAAAGCTGTCCAAATTGCTGAATCTTTCTGAATCTCTCCAAATTGATTCAGAGAGCTCTGATTCAATTCAGAGAGATTAAAGGATCTCATGATTCAATTTGGATTTGGAGATTCAGCCACCAAATCAGGCCGAATCTCCGCCGAATCGAGTCAGGGACCGAAGCTTTGCACAGCCCTACTGGGTATCATATCACTAACCTCCCCACACCCCCTCAGTCAGGCTGTGTCTTTAGAGGTGGAAAAGAACTGTTACATCAGGGGCAGAAAAAAGATAAGTCTGAGGTGAAAACTCATAAAAATGCCGAGCTTTATCTGCAGCCTGTACCTGTTCCCCAACCCCTTTTTCTCCCCACCCCCGTCTCTGGACCTGCACAGAGCCATACTGTACAAGTCCCACTGGCATCAGGCCTGGCATCTGGCAAAATACTGCCAGAGCTACAAAGGGAAGAGGAGGCCCCTTTGGAGCATTAGCACTATGTTTCAATCTTTAACCAGCACTTTCAGTAATTTAATTGTGCCCAAAGTTATGTTAAGGGAGAAAGTAGTAGCCAGTTGAGGACTCTTCCAGTAATTCCTAGAGCGGGTTTCATTGAGGTTACTCTGACATGCTGGACACTTCAAATTAAGCAGTAATTGAATATAAAATGCATCTTACAGATGTTTGGAAAGCTTATTAGCTTGCTCAAAGCACAGTCTCTAATGCCAGACAAGAGGCACTACTCCCCGAGTCATTTTGTGGTTTGACTTCTGACAAGAAACTGGCAAGCACAAACACTCAGAAATATTAATTACGAGAAGAGGATTTGGGCTGTTTCTTCGGGGGGTGGGGTGAGGATCATTCTTGCAGGATTGATTCTGACATGAAAATTACAGAGGTTGGGTGAGCTGGGGAATAGGGAAGAAGGATGCCAGAGAAATTTGAAAAGGAAGATGTGAGAGGAGTGAACTAAGATATGTCACCATAGGAAACAGAGCCTGCTGAGAAGGGAAAAAGAAAGCAAGACTGGTGGAGAGGGCCTTTAAGAAACTACTCATGCAGAAGTTTATTAAAATGTTAATTCTGCTCTTTTCCACACCTTTGAACAACATGCCCAGCTATCTCATTTTCTGCCCCCCCCTCTTTTGATGACCATCGTTAGTTTGAAGACAAACAAGAATAAGCTGTAGGTTTGCCGTAGCTGACACCTTTGCCCCTACTGTTTTAATGAGTTGCTTCTAACATGCTTGTGCTGTGTATAATCCAAGGCTCTCCTGGATGTCTTCCTGGGATGATCAAGACCATTTTTAGAACAGCTCCATGTGCATAGGCTGTGCCCTCACTAGCTACACAGATATAAGGGGATTTACATCTTTGGCACTTGTCTTCCCGGGGCGGGGGGACTGTGAAGTACATCCTGAGGATGCCTGTGCAGAGGGTTACTGGGTCTTGCAGAATATCAACAAAGGGAACACAAATGTGGCTACTGAGAGTGTTAATACAGAACCTAGGACACTCATGCAGCTAAATCAAAGCAGTTGGCATTGCCACGCTGATGTTTTCTATATCCCGGTCCAGCCCTTAAGGCTATGAGATGGCTCATGGTCACGTGTGTCAATTCTTGGATTCAGTTTAGGGCAGTTTGAATTAAGCACGTGGTTTCTGGTAGGGAAAAGAGAATTTGATTCTCTATTTCTATGGCTTAGTCTGGCCTATACATTTCAGGTCTGGATTCATTCTTATCCTAAAGCTGACTAGGGGCTGGGTTAGGCCCATAAGTTTGAAGATTTGGTTTGAACTCTTTTTTTTAAAAAGAAACCTGAAAGATTTTGGTCTTTGTCAGCCTCAGAACTCAAGAATACTTTTTCTTCTCTCCTGAGTTCATGTCTGTCCTGGTGCTGCAGTATTCAGATAAGGACGTTAAAGTTATCAAAAAAAGATCTCACCCACAAAAACCTTCAGAAGTCTAAAGCCGATCAAAATTGCCATAGCAAGCACACATCAGTTCAGGCTGGGACTATAAGTGCCTTTGACAACCATACACTGCATATAATAAACCTAATGACCTACCAGCTCTCTCTCATTTGTCCCAAAACACCGACACGTCCAGAGCATGGAGCATGGTCTGCTGTTATTGCTTGTGCCTGCATTACAACTCGTACACAGGTGACAAGATTTCACACAGGTAGCACACCAACAACCTTCAAGAGCTCTTATAAACATACTGTACCAACAGATTAGACAATTGCTCCTTTAATGTGATAAAGCAATCCCAGCTGATATGCATTCTCCTGACTAATGCCATCTGTGACCTTTACCAAGCATACCAGCATCAGAAAATTTTATAGTGTGGGTACTCGAGAAAGAACATATTCCCCAGATGAAAGATTCTTACTCCCCAGAAAGCAAAATAATCTATTTACAAGTGCTTGTAATTAAATCTAGACTTTAAGACAGTGGTTAAATAGCTAACAGCTACATAATTCAATTCCAGCAGCACAAACTCTCCATGTCGCTTGATACAAAACAACAGAGGCAGCTACCTAACTTATATCATCTGCAATTCCATGAGCACATTTACATGTCAACTGGCATAATTAAGTGCCTGGTGCTTTTTTTTCCCACTAGATAATTTATTTCTGATTTTCTCTTCTTAGCTTGTTAATAGTAAATCCAATTAAAAACCCTGTTCTTTACAAGTCTAATAAACAACCAAATGCAGATTTGTGTAGTGTGGCAATTTTCGGTCAAGTAGATTCATTGCTTGTCAAATCTGTGTTCTGTCTCACCAATGGCTTGATTTTAATTAAATGTTAGTATCCCCCATTAAATTTAAATTAAGGCATCACTTACACACTAACGGTTGCATCCAATCTGCATGCTTAACTGAAAGGTTGCAATTTCATTCCAAAAGAATTTTGCAACTTTTTCTCTGTTCCTCTAATCATTCCCTTCCATTGCTCATGAGGCAAGAGCAATGATGGTCCACAAATTGAAACACAGAGCACATAGAAGATACTAGTCTTCATCTCGGTAAGCGTTCATAGGTCAGGGCAATGCAGCTGTTCATGAAAATATAGCAGTAGACACACAATGTTAACACACAAACAACCTGGTACCATATATAGTAATAGAACAGACAGTAACAAAAGGGTCCTATCTCTGCAGAAATGTATTGCCAATACTTGGTATATGGCAAGTTAAAAACAAATAAATAAAAGGAATCTCCATATTAGCCTATCTTAGATATTAATAGTATGACATAAAGCTGCCAGAGAAACAAGGAGCCTCGGTGATGCCTAGCAGATAGAAGTCTGTCTCTCTCTCTGTCTCCCCACGCTCTTCAAAATGAAGTCAGAGCTGGTGAACAATATTAGCTAGGCAGCCCTGGAGACTGAGGTCCTTGGTATTTATTTATAGCACAGATAAGCACAGCACAGCTGAGAAGGGAGCTCATTCCCTGTGACACATGCTGTCCTTCGCCTCTCAACAGAATCTGATGCCAAAGGCAGAGGATGATCTCTGCTAAGGAATGGGCTAGGAACCATCACCAGCAACTCATTTTTGGAGTCAAGGTGAATGCCCTGCTTCCTTGCTACGCTGTACCTTGCACAGCCCCACAAAGCCAGACACCACTGAGTGCAAAAGCTAACAAGCCAGAGCTGAGCTGTAACCAGCAGAAACACATTATGACCACTCCCAACGTTGTAAAACAGTTGCATGGCAATGAGCAGCCCTGGCCTCCATCTCCAGCTTCCTGGAACTCAGCAAGCATGTCTACAATATCATGGCCAAATCCATCCCTCATGATGGTTCAGGAGAATTGGCTCTTGAAATTCCTATAATGCAACAAGTAGTCACATGGGCTTGTCTACAGGGAGCTTGTGCAAAACTCCTTTGACCACTGTTGGCTCCTATAAGCCAAGAGCGTACTCTTGTTGCCAAAAAGGCAACAGCATCCTGGGTTCTGTGGAAGAAACAAGCTTCACTTTGTGGTTTGGTTTTGAAGTTGTCAGATACTTTTTATTATACAAGCAGCTGCAGGGGAGGACACCGAACAGACAGAGCTTCCTCTTATCAGTTCCGCATGCCCCACACAACAGACAGTTAAAGCAAGCTTTTATATGTTTCAATTCAGGTCACATGACGCAAGATATTACAAACAGAAAGCTGGTTTGAACCAGAAAGCTGCAAGAGGGCATAAACTGTGGTCTGACCTATTGATCTTATAGGCCTACTCAGCTCAACAAGGGAAAAGGGTGGGAGAAAGAGCAGATTGCAAAATAGGCGAGAAAAGGCAAGCACTAGCTGCAAGAAGTCAGCAGAAATTAAGGCCTGGGGTTTTCTTCTTCCACAGTTTTATTAATAGAAGTGTCACTTGCAAATCAAGAAAAGTGATTTTTTTGCTCTATTCAACACTGGTGATGCCTCACCTGGAGTACTGTGTCCAGTTTTGGGCCCCACACTTCAAGAAGGGTGTGGACAGACTGGAAAGAGCCCAGTGTAGAGTAACAAAAATGATTATGGAGCTGGAAAACATGGCTTATGAGGAAAGGCTGAAAAAACCGTGAGTTATTTAGTCTGGAAAATACCTGAAGGGCAATTAGCGAGAAGGAAATGGGTTTTTCTCTGTGGCCATAGGGACCAGGATTTGAGAAATTGTCTCAGGCTGCAGCAGACAAAATTTAGGCTGAAGATTAGGAGGCATTTTCTGACTCTAGGGGGGCCAAGCATTGGAACAAGCTGCCTAGGAAAACTGGAGTCTCCATCACTGGAAATTTCAAGGGCAGGTTGGACAGACACATGGCTGGGATGGTTTAGTCAGGCACAGTCCCATCTTGAGCAAAGGGCTGGCCTAGATGACCTTGTGAGGTCCCTTCCAACCCTACTTTGCTATGATTCCTATAACTCATTGTCAGGTCATCACCGCATATGGGCGAACACCCCGGTGTCCTGCTGACATTCACCAGCCCCTCAGGCAGCTGTGCCCCTATGACTTAGCGGGAGGGAATTCGACGCCTCTTCTTTTCCCGCCTGCCACGACTTTGATGATATAATGGATTTTGAGTGAGAGGGAGGCGGTAACTGCCGGTCTCCTGCCCAACTCAATCAAAGGGGCTGCCCCACATCCTGAAGGTCCGACTCTGCCTGGTGACTTGCCCCAGCTTTCCCTTCTTTGGCTCCTTGCCCTTGCTCCAGTGGCAACTCTTCAGGTCCACCCCCGGATATAGTCCACGCTGCCGATTGGCCCCAATCCGCTTCACCTGCCGTGCAGGTAAAGCTGTGCTGGGGTTCCTACTGCAGGGTCGACGTGATGGCGTCTGGTGATCCGTGTTCCTGGCTGGGGATACACCCCTGGTGAGTGCCCTCCGGACTCTCACACTCATCATGATGAGACACTCAGCCCCACAAGTTTTTGATTTGGCTTTAGGATTTGAGGTCACCAAGCAGGTAATGTAATCTTTAAAATCATCCTCCCCAACACAAGCATTTATGGGACTGGAAGAGCTATAAATTGTTTGTACAAAGAGAATCGATTTTAATAAAGCCCTTAAGTATGCATTTTAGAGATCGTTCTTCTATACCATACATTGTATGAGCCAGCACAGACTGAGGCTAGGCCTTGAAGTAATTTGGCAGACTGCAAAGTCAAGATAATATGGAAAATAACAACGTTGGTTTCAGCTTAGTCTGGGGAGAGGCAGAAGGGAACTTCTATCATAAGCATTTTTAAAGCGTTTCCCCAATGCTTATTATAGCAATATTATAATTGCTATAATAAGCACCTCATGCACAAATTTTAAAAAAAGCATTTAACATAACGGAGGCAAAGAGTTTAGCAAATTTAGCAGAAAGTGGGAAAAACCTACTCCTTTAAGGAGGCTGCCAAAGGACTTGAGTGGGTGTAATTCATCCTACAGCACATAAATAAGTACACCATCTAGCAAGGGTAAAAATGACAAAAAACCCCAAAACAAAACCATTAATCCTCATCCTTCAGGGACATGTGCTGATCCTTTAGTGGAATCAGGAAGACATTTTCTCCCCACCACAGCAGATAACTGCAGAGTTAACTAGGTGCATGCCATGGCATGGGTTTCACAGAACCAGTGCAGAACCTGGTACTGACAAATGGATGAAGGGTAGGACACTGGATATGATGGAACAACTGTTTGTCTCCATCTTGCATATTTTATGTTTCTTTAAGAGAAAGCTAAAGAAAGACAGATTTGCCAGTGGTGTTTATTAGGGCTGTGCGAAGCTTCGGTCTCTGATTTGATTCAGCAGAGATTCAACCTGATTCGGTGGCCCAATCTCCGAATCGAATCAAGAGACCCTTTAATCTCTCCAAATCAAATCAATCCAGAGGGATTTGGAAAGATTTGATGATTTGGATATAGACACAGCTTTAAATGTTTTTTCTACATACCTCAAGGTATCAGGGGCTCATGAATGATGCAATGCTGGGGCAGATGAAGCATCCCACAGGAGTGTGGGGTGCTCCCCAGCGCACTCGGCAGCAGACCCAGAAGTGGACCAGAAGCAGTTGGCTTGGCGACTGGTGCTTCCTAGGTCTGGGGCGGGGGCACCCGGGGTACTCCGCAGCTGATTGCCAAGCTGGGAGAGTGCGGGGGGAGGCTCTCAGCGCACTCCCCAGTGGACCTGGAAGTGGACCAGTACTTTTGGTCCACTTCCAGGTTCGCCGCCGAGCATGCGGGTGGCCCCACCGCACTCCTGTGGGACGCTACATCTGCCCCACCATCCCAGCATTCACGAGCCACACCTGGTACCTCGAGGTATATAGAAAAAACATTTAAAGCTGTGTTTATGGCCAAATTGTTGATTCTCTGAATCAGCATCAAATCTTCAGATTCGGATTTGGCCGAGTCAAATTGGGGACAGTGATCCGAATCAATGAATTGAATCACTGTCTCTGATTTGGGCCAAATCCAAATCTGAATTGAATATGGCCCATTTTGCACGCCCCTAGTCTTTATTTTATTTTGACTCTGGAAAATTAGGAAACTAGGAGTGAATTTAAATCCCGCTCTTGTGATAAGCAAGTGCAGCTGTAAACTTGGAAAAGTTTGCACATTTTATCTTGTAATACCAAGCTCCTGAACTTAATCCTCTTGCTTGTTTTAAAGTCACCCCTTAGAGGGACATGTTTGCTGTCCCTGGGCCCTTAGCTGTTTGGTCAGTGCTGTTAAAACTTCTGTACAAAGCAACAGGGAAAGTCAGAGTGCTCTGTACAAGGGAGGGAGAAGGGAACATGTTTCCCCAATGCTAATTTAATTCATATTAAAAACATGTAATTAGGCTCCAATGTGAAATTTATTAACATAAATTCTTCTACTGAAGCTAGTTACAAAAGACAACATCTAAAACAACATGTTAAGTAGTTCATATTTATGCAGGAAATCCCCAAGCCAGGGCACTTCACAATAAAAAAAATGCAGATAACATTGTGGCACTGGTGTAGCTAGATTTTCACTAGTTGACAAAGAGCTGTAGTACAAAAGCTGCTATCTTCACAGAAAGTTCCCTTGAATTTTTAGAAGAACATTTACAAAGCTGCCTAAGGGATCTGAATGTTCAATTCCTATTAAAACTAATGAGCGCTGGGCATCCAAACCCCAAAGTATCTTTTTGAAAATCTCGGCATTAACGTTCAGGACATCGGTTCCCAGGACGAGACATAGAGATGTGTAAATAATGGATTTTTCAGGTCATGGGCATTTCTTGAAACAACTGCAAGAGCAGCAAATCTGTTCTCCATAACTTTTTAATCAGGGGTCAAGATGAAATTATTTCTGTTTTAGATAATATCAAAATGGAAAGCCATCTCAACAGGGAAAATATTAGACGTTTGGAAAATGACAAGACAAAATGTTTTGATATTTTCAGCACCTTGAGTGAACCATCAAAAATCACTGGTTAATGGAATAGGCATTTGCTCTGGAAAACAGGACAAATATGATTCGCACTGCTAAGGGAATGAATTCAGTTGACTTACCTGGTTTTCGAAGATTATTTCAATAAATATCAACAGAATTTCAGTGATGAAGATCACCAGGAGGACCCAGAAGAACTGTGCAGAGAAAGAGAAAGCAGGCCATTAGCATTGCTCTGAGCTATATTGGCTCTGGTAAATTTAAATGGTCACGAGTCATGAAAAAAGGCTGTGTTACTTGTATTGCATTCTCATTTTAGTACACCAGCAGTAACAACTATGTTGCACAATTCCTGGGCAGCTCAGCTGTCAACCAACCAGGAATCTGAAGGCTTTAGGTGCACAGCATGTGAATGAGGGTGGTAGAAATAAAGGAAGATTTGGAAACACAGATGAGAATTGGCATAAAAGCTCTGCTCCCATTCTAGCACCTAAATTGAGCATTTGGATTTAATTATATATCAGTACACAGCAATCCCCAGTAGGAAAATTGAGAGTTCCTGAGCTCTTGATAATCTGGTCATTTAATTTAGGTGAACCTCACTGTAATGAAGACAAAATTCCTTTTCCTTCTAGTAGGGAAGTGGGGGAGTAGCACAGATATACTTCTGTAGCCAAAAAATCTAACTCTACTGGGTGTGTACACACGTACTAATTTTCTGACAGTGAAGCTGACTTAACTTTTTTAAGTTGACTTAACTGTTGGAGCGTACACAAGTATGTGGAACAGAGTCAATTTAAATGCGGCACAAGATAATACACCTCCGAGATATATTATCTTTAGTTGCATTTGCTAAGGTCACTTAGCTCACAAGATGGCTGCCACTAGGGGTGCGAAGCTTCAGGTGCTGATTCGACGTGGAGGAGATTTGGCTCGAATCGGCGGCCAAATCTCCAAATCTGAATCGGATCAGGAGACCAATTAAAAGGTCTGAATTGATTTGAAGTTCTCCAAATCGATTTGGAAAAGATTCAGACAGCTTCAGAAATTCGGGCAATCCCCACTTGCTGCTGCAGGGAGCTGGACCCGGACTCCGTGCTCATAAGTAGGGAGCAGGAGGAGGGGGACTGGAGGAGGCACCAAGGGGGTTCCCTGTCAGGCCCCATCCCCTGCCCGCTCCCCCAGCCCCTCTGAGTGCTCCACAACCTCTGCCTGCTCTCCCAGCTCCCCCCGTGGCTGCCCCACCTCGCGGCTCCTGCGTGGGGGGCTCTGCCATGAGCCCCACAACCCCTGCCCACTCTCCCAGCACCCCCCACATGGCTGCCTTGCTTGCAGCAGCTCCTGGCTCTTAAAAAAAAAAAAAAAACCCCCCCCCCCCTGGCAGCAACCAGTGAGTGGGGGCTTTTTTTTTTTTTTAAAGAGCCGGGAGCTGGGGCAAGGAGAGCGGGTGGGGGATGGGGACTTGTGAAAGATTCAGCCGAATCGATTCGGGACAGTGATTCAAATCACGTAATCGAATCGCTGTCCCCCGAATCGGCTGAATCTGAATCCAAAGTGAATACTAGCTACTTTGCACAGGCCTAGCTGCCACCATGTCAAGGAGCTGTATGTGTGTACGCTCTGATATGGCTTAACTTACGTCAACTTAATTAAGTTGACTTAGTTAAGTCACCTTATTTTAAGTTCACTTAGTACATATGTATGCACCCAGCCCTAGCAAAATTCTGCATGTGGGAATGAGAAAATCAGTGCAGAAAAAGTGAACACGATCTCTCAGGGAAGAGAGAGGTTGCATCCTTACTAAATGACCTCTGTTAGTAAAGACTGATAAATTATACTTAGCACTTTTACAGCATCTTTCACCAGTGGATTCCTGGGTACCACGTTAAATGTTTAGGCTGACATTGCCAAATGCCTATGCCCAGAGTTAGGTTCCCACGTGTGGATTTAAATTCCTGATAGAAACTGTGGGTAGTTAGCTATTATTTGAGACTTTGTGAATTGTTTCTGTTAGGAGGAGAAAATTACAAGGAAACCAACACTGACACTTATGAAAATCCCCAAACAAGGAAACATGAAAAATCAATTAAGCATCAAATAAAGCACAGCACCAAACCAACCCATGAAATGGGTGGTTGACGTGAATAGATCTAATGCCAGGACTCTGATTTTGCCTGTGTCTTAGTACACTTTCCCTGACTTATACCCTACTGTAGTTGGCACAGTTAACTGGAAACAACTGATTTGGAGAACACGCTGGCTACTGAAGATCTAGGGCTTTCCACAGTGTTGATTTAGAAAATGGTATTTAAAGATTTGGTTTTGGGGAATTGGCTTATATGCATCAGAATGGTTTACGATGGGCAGCAGGAGTTAATTGATTTTTAAGAAGCCGGGGTCTCACACAAACAGAGTTTCTCCAGCTTGCAGGGCAGACAGGCTGGCTAACACAACAAGGCCAATAGATACAAAACAGTGTGAGAACTGAGGGAGTATTGCACCATACTGCTCATAATATGAGATAAAGTGGTACCAGCTAACAAGCCCCCAGAGCAGGGGGCCTGAGTCCTGGTTTTGGGGGAGCAGACCAAATTATGAGAAGACCCAGAAGGACCAAATTAGTATATATGTATGGTGGGGCTGTGTGACATTTCACCCAGCGTTTTGTTTAGAAGCTGTTTCGATGCATTTCAAGCTTGAAATAGTGAAATCGAAATGAAACAAAGCCTTTGAAACAGCTTCGAAACAGAACAAGGGAACTCAAACCATTTCAAGCGTTTTGAAATGTTTCAAGTTTCAAAGCCAGGCTTACTAGCTTTAGCTCCTGTCCCAGCCAGCAGCACCCTCCTCCTGTCATCCAGCAGGCAGATCAGGGGCTCGCCCGCACCCCTGGGAGGGCTGCGGGAGCTGTGCCGGAGTCTTCCCGGGGGTGTGGGCCCCCAATCTGCCTGCCAGATAACAGACCGGCGTTGGGCAAAATCTGCACCCAGCGCCGGGAAGATCAGTGCTGCCACTGACCCCAGGCAGCAGCACCTGGCAGGCAGATCAAGGGCATGCACTCCTGGGAGGACTCTGGCACAGCCCCCGCAGGCCTTCTGGGGGTGCCGGCGGGCCCCTGATCTGCCTGCTGGCTGACAGGAGCCGGGTACTGCTGCCTGGGGTCAGCGGCAGCCAGGGCCATCCTTGGGTGGGGGTGAATCGAGGCAAGCGACCCGGGCCCCACACTTTGGGGAGCCCTGCAGAGCCAGATGGAGTGGTCATGGTGACTCTGAGCCACCGGTGGCTTTGCGTCTGGCCGCTCACTACCCCACCCCGCCACCACCAACACTGCCGATGGTGGCAGCAGCAGGTTCTTTGCATCCAGGCCACGCAGAATCAGGGTGGGGGCAGGTCCCCGTACAAACTGATTTGCCCTGGGTCCTGCACCCACTTTGCGATGAGGTTGCGGGGCCCAGGGCAAATCAGCTAGTGCAGGAACCTGCCTCTGCCCTAATCCTGCGCACCCCAGCAGGCAGATTGGGGGCCTGCTGGCACTCCCGGGAGGGCTGCAGGGGCTGTGCCGGAGTCCTCCCAGGGGTGCATCTGCCTGCCGGATGACAGGAGCTGGGTGCTGTTGCCTGGGGCAGCAGCACTGATCTTCCCGGCGCAGGGTGCAGGCTGTGCCCAGCACCGGTCTGTCTTGTGGCAGGCAGATCAGGGGCCTGCACCCCCCAGGAGGAATCCAGCACAGCCCCTGCACCCCTCCCCAGGGTGTGGGCAAGTCCCTGATCTGCTTGCTGGATGAGAGGAGCGGGTGCTGCCACCTGGGACTGGCGGCAGCAGCAATTTTCCTGGCAATGGTCCCAGGTGGCAGCACCTGGCTTCTCTCATCTGGCAGGCAGATTGGGGGCCCGCACCCCTAGGAAGACTCCGGCACATCTCTTGCAGCCCTCCCCAGCATGCAGGCGAGCCCCGCCAATCTGCCTGCCTGCTGCATTGTATGCTTCTCACAATAACCTATGGGCGAAACATTGAAACAGCAAAACAGTTTTGACGAAACAAAACAGAACAGTGCTTTTGAAATGAAACAAAATGAAACTTGAAACGAAACACTGTCCCGTCGAATCATCGAAATGGAAGTCGAATTGGAACGGTGCTGTTTCCCATAGCCCTAGTGCATGGGGCACAACACCAGCCCATCTCATTTACCCCACTGGAGGTGGGGAGGGGGCCTCAGCATCCTCCCTCCAGACTGCTGGCATGCTGACATCTGACACCTAAGAGAGTGCCTCAGAGTCACTCATATCCTGGCCAGATGTATTCTGACTCTGATGACAGCCCTGGGATTTGGTTGATATATAGAACTGCTTGATTGTTTGCATTGCTTCTTTCTGTTATCACTGTGTATCAATAAATTTGCCTATTATCAAATGGAGAGGTCACGGTTAGTTTGGGGGTGTTCCCTCCTGCCCGCTCCGGAACAAGGCCTCTGGGTTCTAAATCCAGAGCCAACACACAGGATCCCCAGATAAAAGATCTCTGGACAAAAACCCAGAAGTTGGTAGGTGGATAGTAAGTGGTAGTGATGGTCTGACCAAAGTGGTCAGAGAGAATCATAGATTCATAGTCACAGAGAAGTAGGGCTGAAAAGGACTTCCAAGAGGTCATCCAGTCTAACCCCCACCTGAGGCAGGATCATCCCTACCCACATCAGCCCATACAATCATAATCTAAACTCTATATAAGACTACCATCAACCCTGATGTAACACAGACCTAACACCCTAACCTGCCACAGGTAAAGCAGGGGAACTATGGCAGACAATGAGAAGAGATAGCTCATATGAGATGTAAGCTATGCATTCACTTTTTCTCTGTAATTAAGCTGAAAGTGCCATATTTAATTTGTCTTAAGAGAAAGGTAAGTCTAGATGTGTTCAGTAAATTGTTTTTCTTAAGTCTATTTTCTCTGATTAATAGACGTGGATGTGTTATGATGAGTCCCGCATGAGTTATTTCATGCAGTTTGCCTTCACTGGGGGGAAAAAAACAAAAAACCCAGAGATCCCTATAGGGGTTGAGACAGAGCGAGGTTCTGGAATCAGCATCCTACTGTCATCATGCGTCAAAAGCACCTGGACAAAGGTGCCCTCTCCTCCAGAAGAGAAAATGCCAGAGAAAGCAAAAGGTAAATACAGAGGAGAGAAGCCCAAAGAACCAGGAGGAGAGGAGAATGGTTGAAAGCACAGCTCACGATATCTAGCCCGTACATTCATGACCGATCTAAGTAACCACAATGCCATGGCGTTATAAAAACTTGTCCTCAATTAGCTTTTAATATGCTCATTATGCCTTTTGCTTTTCTGATGCATTTGATTCAATATAACAACCTATTTTCCTAATGGAGACAGTTTAATGAGAGACTGGTAAAAACAGGTAACTCCTGTAGGATGTCAGCTCTTTCAACCCGGCTGATCAGGTTTTCTTTGTTGGAATGGAGGCATCTAACTGTGTCGTGCTTGTGGCTTCCATCCTCAGCTACCCTCCTTTGCTTTCCCTATTTCTTTTGTGAAGAAAGAAGACCTGACATCACCAGAATGAACAGGAATTTTGCTGTTAAATCCGATCCCAGTGGGACCAGTACCTGCTGTCTGCACTAAACTGCAGTGTCTAATGGCCAGTTACAGTACTTAGATGATTATTGCAAGAATTTATGCTCCTCTGTCCTAACTTGGTGTTTTTCAACAATTTGGGGCTGGCAGCCCGCTTTATCTGAAAACATTGCTCTCCCTCCCCTATATTTCTTAGAGTTAGAAATGTTCTACTGATAATAATGCAGTGCAGGGGAGGAGTGAGATTTGCATTGCTCTAAAATGTATTAAACTATGCAACAACTAGGCACTCACAGCACTGTTTTCCTGACCTGGCTTGGGGTCCTGACCTACCAGGTGGGAGACACCATCCCAATGGGCAGCTGTTTCTTTGCTAGGTTTGGATAAAAGATAACTGCAGAGTTTGTGTGTTTGGATCTAGAATGATATGCTGCAATGAGGAGCAAGAAGTAGGAGCTCACTGTGGAAGGTGGAGCTAAGAAAAGCAGGGTCTTAACTCACATAAGCTGAGAGAGAGCAGTGAAACACCAAATGACATTTCACAGTGCATTGCCCTTCCATAGGACCTCTGCAAGACGAACTCCCCACTTGACTGCAAGCTGTACTCCAGCTGTAAGATTAAGCGCAACTCCCCAGTGAAGGATGAAACTAGAAGGCCCCAAGTCATTCCTGCCATGCCAATCCAGAGAAGCTACTTTGCTGACGAGTTTGGTTGAAGATGGATGTCCCGCCATGATGGTGAGGGACATAGCTAGTTGGTCTGCTCTGCTGAAACAGAAGCCATCTAGTCCTGTGGCTTGTCAATGCCAGGACTGTCTACAGCTCGTGCTTCTGGCACTTAACCACAATAAACAGTACTATTAATATGTGACACTCCTACAGTGCTTTTCGTCCATAGAGCTCACAGCTCTGATCCCAGCTTCATGTAGCTCAGGCCTATTCTTATCAAATCCCACTGACTGATCAAGTCTAACTCCTTGATGAGACTGGAAGGCTGTTCTTTGCACATTTTACAGTGTAGAAGCATACCCAGAGGCTACATCTCTTAATAGTCTCTGATACAATCCACTGGAAATGAAAATCGCCATAGTAACTAACAACCCCATCAGATGCCTTTGAAATACAAAGCAAGTTTATGAAGGCAAGACATTAAATTTGCTTCGGGTTTCATTTCAATGTGCATTTACAAAGCATCTTTCAAGGCAAGTATCCCAGGGACTTTTGTGTAAGGAAACCATTTACCACACTCAATGAGACTGGTCAAGGCGCTTTAAGGAGTATAAAAGCAGTTTCAATAGCACAGTTAGAACAAAAGAACATGCAAGCCTACAGTAACTCCACTGGAAACAGTGGTGATTACTTGGTACCCAATAGCTTTGCTTCATTATCTTAACAATTAATTGTTATAGTTACCACTGTGGAAATATCATCACCTGCATTATACTCTAAATCAGGGCATAGTGAGTCTCATGTAATTCAATCTGGATTTTTTAAATAAAGGAGTACAGTTAACCAAGACTAATGATTGCTACCTTGTCTGCATTCAGCTGTGTTTAGGGCCCTACTGAATTCACGACGGAAATGGGCTGCTCAGTGGCTCCTTTAATCTTGCAGGTTTCCTCATGTGCGACACCCCCCTCTCCCCTCCCGCTAATTGGTGGGGGCCCCCGCTGCTTCTCCTAATCATCGGAGAGATGAAAATCATGGTTTTAAATATAGAACTGTTTTTACCTCTCGGCCGGTCAGCACCAAATAGCAAGGCCACCGGGGCCCCTCAGCTAATCAGCAATGGGGGTGCGCAGGAGAACCTGCAAGATTAAAAGAGCTGCTGAACATCCCACTTCTGCCGTGAATTCAGCAGAGTACTAGCAATGATGTACAGAGAAATAGCCAGATGTGGATATAGACAGGGAAGGCATTGCTGAAATCACCTGCAAGATGACAAAACTGAGTCGTGGGGTAGGAACCTTGAGGCTGCAGAGTCTGCTCAGCAGTGTGTAGAGAAAAGGAGATGGTGTACAGGACCAGAACTGGACTTGTGTTCCCAATCCTTCCCTAGTCCTATTGCATGATGATGTACCTCAGGTCTCCCATCTGTAAAATGGAGATAAAAGGGCCCAGACAACTTTGTAAAGCCCTATAAGCTCTCTGGATGAAAAATATTTTACTGTAAAAAGGTAACTTGTTGGAAACATTGCCAACTTTCTTTTACCATTGTCTCAAATGATCAACATAAAGTATTTTGGCAGCATTTGCCACAAAGGAAAGGTATGAACATATTTTATCCGTGAGTTGAACCATGTATCAAACAGCTCTTAGAAACTGTTCCTTATTTCTGATCCAGCTCAGGTCAAGACTCCAGAATATGCTATACCTGCATCCAGATGAAATGAACACAGATTTTTCTGACCTTTCTTTGATTAAATCATTGGATTCAGTTTCCATTTCATGCACAGCCAAAGGAAAGCAGCTTTTGTGTGCACTCCACTATGTACCAATAGCTAGTAATACTCCTTCACTCTCCTTGTGGTCACATTCAAAGACAGAGCTCACTTTAAAGCAATTTAAAGAGAGAGGCCCACCAACTTGGTTAGGCCTAAGGTGAAGTCTTTCTCCTGGTTAGGGGGAGGGAGAAATATGAGGACAATGTGGCTGCGGGGAAAATTGAAATGAGACCTCTTAGAAAGTAGTGCATCTGTGAGGAAAGGCATTTAATTAACTCTGTAAATTGGAAGACTTAAATTTGTGAGCAAGAAACCCCAAGCAGATAATTAGATGTATAATTTATTTTTTCTTTCCAATGATTTTGCCCTTCATGGAACAAAGACTGTATCCTTTGTCAATTCTAGGGCTTGGTTAATCCTCTCTATGCATATCCTTTGTTGATCCACCTAAATCTCCACGTGTTTACTAGTTACTTTTTCTTAAATCATGATTTCAATCATTAAGCTTCTATTAGAGAATCCAGACTCCTCCATACTTAAGAACAACCTGAGCATGGTAAGATGGAGAAGTCCTTGTTGGTTTCTAAACATATTTGCTTGCTACTTGCTTAAATCTAGGGGCTGTGAGCAGCTCTGTGTCTTGCTGTGTTCTGTTAGAAAAGCTATAAAGGAATTTTTGTCTTCCAAGTACTTCCTAAGTGTTTCCTTTGGCTGCTACGGAACCAATTCCTACCCAATATCAACACAGTTGCACCAGAGAGGAATTTGGCCTGTTATCTTAATGCCCCTTGGCATTTCTGCAGGGGCTTTCTGTTCCTTCTATTCTGCCCTCCCTCTGACACTGGGGGCTCCATCTTTGCTTTCCAACAAGATCAGTACGGTTCTGCTACTGGTGGCCAGAAATTTTGGGACCATTCAGATGTGGCATCCAAAAGTCATCACATTTACACACAAACTGTAAGCATAGGCATCGCTTTTACCACCTTTGATTACAACCACCTTGAAAACAGAACCCAGGAAGACGTATAGCACCAGCAAGTCCAGGAAGTGCAGAATACCATGAAGAATGTTTGTGGCACATATAGCGGAGTGATCGAGCAACAATTTTCCAATGCAGTTAAAATAGCAGGAGTTGCAATGTCTGAGTTAGTTCAGAAAGCCTGCAGTTAGTATGAGCCACATCCACTGTGCTTTTCTTTGTGCAGACTTGAGTCTAACAGAGTGGAGACCGAAAGGCATGCACACAGTGACACTACTCAACTGTTCTGAACCTATCTGGAAACAGGACAAAAGGTAACTAATCATGATGCTAAGATGGAGATGATCAAGAATGACATAAGACAGAGAAAAAGGAGTGGCCAGAACACCAAGTTAATGCTCCTTTCTGTCAAGCGTTGATGTAGTTCAGATGTGAGCAAAGGCTGCTTGTACTACTGAGGGCGAAATGCATCAATCCTGATTGAAGTTTAGAGACTGACAAAATCATCAATTTTGCTCGTTAAATTGATTCGCAATCCTAAAGCAGCACAATCACTCACCCCTACTCATCCTCTTCCTGGCTGCTTTCATCGGGCTGACTAAAAAGCTAACAGCAAAACCTGGAACACTTGAGCTTTTCATCCACACGATATGAATTACCTCAAGTACCACAAAGTGCACTCACAGCACTAGCAGATACCTTATTCTGTGCAGTTGGGTAAGGGGTTGAATATTGCTGTGATGGAAAAAGCATGATGCAGTGCCCAGGACAGGTGTTGGGAGCTACCCAAGTTCTCGGTCATGATCTATCTAGAAAACTCATCATAAAACTACCCCTGAAAGACAGTGCATCTCCGTACTGCAGTCCTACAGGTATCAGTGAGACACCCTTCATCCACTGGTTCTGGGGAGGAGGAGAAAAAGGAGAAAAAGGATCTGTTTCCTCAATTTGTCCCATGTTTTCTCTGTTCTTTGCTGCATCTTGCTTCTTTCTTAGCTGTTCTATTACTGAAATTACTACTTTTCATTAGTGAGGCGGTTGGCTACTATTATATCACTAGGGCAAAATGCAATACCCCATACACTACAGGTTCTTTGGTGTTTACAAGATTGTGTTGTTTCGGTTAGCCAAAAGGAGCCAAATTCATTGCTTTGTCATCAAGAAAAATACCCCAGAGACACAGTGGACTCAATACATCCAGTTCCTTTGAGGACTGAGCCACCTTAAAAAAAAGCAACGTAATTCACCCAACTCTACAGAAGAAAAATAGCCAATAAAAGTTATAGCGACCAATTTATCCTGCTCAGAAGAGGACAGATGAAGTGGAAAAAAGTCCTTCATTTCTTATTAAATTAACACTTACCTGAGCCAGCTGCCTTGAAAAAGTTCATCAATCCCAACATCAGCAATAAATTATATTGTTTAATTTTCTTATATGCTTTGACAAGAGATTAATCACTTCCATTCCTGAGATCAACGCAACTTGAAAATGGTCTATTACCTGCTTCTTACTTCATTTAACAACTCCCCAGCACTATTTTGTTTCATGTTATTAATCTTGCCCATGGCAGAAGTGAGTACGGAAACACGGTTCTCAGGGAGACAGAAACAATACATTATCATAGCTTATGTCCCAACCAGGGGTGCTCCCAACAAGAACCACCTCCTTGCCATTTGGCTTTGATGAGCAAGTAAAAATCTGGATCCAAACCAGCCCTGGTTAGGTTTCCTGAGCCCAGAACTCCTCCCAGTTCAGCACAGCTGGGAGCAATGCCATGTGACACTGATGGAGCCACCTCTGTCTTTATCTCCAACCATTTTGCTTCATTTTGCGATAAGCATGGAGCGAGCACAAAGGACCAACTGCTCAAGTAAGGAAAGGAAGGATTTTATGCCCATCAGTCCCTACTCTATTTATCCCCATTTCCATAATTTTACCAGGTCAAAACTAAATGCTTCTCACCATGATAACTGTTTCGTAGACAGGAAGCCAATGTGTTCCATTTAAGGGTCACCCCCTGAGATCCTTTTCCCTCACACAAACACCTGTATAGCAAATTTCTGTTCTGGGGGTATCACTCCCCCTGCTCCTATGGAGTAAGTTCAGACTTCTAGCCCAGAAAAGTCACCTTCTGAATAAAGCAAGACCCCCTTTTCCCTCCCCGCCCCCCTCCCCCCCGAGATCCTGGACTCCGTCTATTGATTGTAACAAAAAACAGCATGGACACATCCCTCCCTGAGACCATCATAAGACAAAAGCAGGGAAAGGTTTGTTCCCTGGGAGAGAAGGGAAGGTCCCAAGCTTGAAAGGATTCACTTCGACAACTCCTGGCTCATGCACACTTTCCATAATGCATCTAGGTCTTGATCAGCTTCTCCAGGATCCTAAACCCCTTGGCTTTCAAAACGCCAATAGTAAATAGAAAGATTTGCATTGTGTTCAAAGAGATCTACAGCAAGGCCCTTATAAAACAAGCACATGCAAATTGTGCGACCCAATTTCCTGCTTGACACCTGGAAGTGTCCTCATTAAGCACCAGCCCTGGCTCTGGGTGCTTCAGTGTTGGGGACACCGGGCATTAGTCAGAAGGACCATGACACCAGCACTGGCTTTGTTAATCTTGCTAGCAGCCCCCCTGGGTAGGTGTCTGCTGGGATGTGGGGCAGGGGAATGAAGATGCAGAGGGAGAGGGTCCATTAGCTAATTCCCTATTTGTTTTTCCATTAGGTGTTCTGTCCCAGATCACGCTGAAGGAGTCTGGCCCTGGGGTGGTGAAGCCCAGAGAGACCCTCAGCCTGACCTGCACCGTGTCTGGATTCTCTCTCACTAGCTATGGTGTGGGCTGGGTTCGGCAGGCAGGAGGAGAAGGGCTGCAGTGGGTAGGAGTTTTCTGGAGTGGTGGAAGCACTGACTATAACAGTGTTCTCCAAAGCCGCCTCACCATCACCAGAGACACCTCCAGCAGCCAAGTTTACCTGCGCCTGACTGGGGTCCAGCCTGCAGACATGGCCCAGTATTACTGTGCCAAACACACAGTGAATGAAAATGCATGAGAGCCTGCACAAAAACCAGCCCTGCAGGACCGACCTGGCTGTGTGAGCTGGCAGCAGCTGCCAGCCCCGTGCTCTCCCTGCTGGGTCAGACACATCAGGCCTGTTAGATCACTTGAACCAGCCAGGGATGAAATCTAGGGATAGCTCCAAAGTGACCACTAGTATGAGAATTGAACCTAGGTGTCCTGCCCTGGTCTCCATCATGCCCCACTTCTCCATCTGGCCTTCTTGCAGGAATACAAGGGACAGACTCCCCAGCCTGGCACCCAGGACTCAGGCAGCCGCCAGCCTGCCG
>NW_005842592.1:0-1186 GCF_000455745.1 Alligator sinensis | reverse complement strand
GGCCGCCGTCGGCATCTGTCCTGCCCGGTGCTGGGTGCAGGCTGCGCTCAGTGCCGGTCCTAGGCAGCAGTGACAGCTTTCTGTCATCCAGCGCAGATCCGGGGCCCACACCCCTGGGAGGAGTCCGGCGCAGCCCTCCGGGGGTGCAAGCCCCCGAGATCAGCTTGCCAGATGACAGAAGCCTGCTTTCAATACTTCGAGCTGCACTTTCCAAGAAACTTCTGCACCTATGTCCTTTAAACTTGGCAGGCTTCATGCCCTCAGAAGGGGCTACCACCCCTGCAACTTGCATCTGAATCAGGCAAGATCTGACAATGTTTTAGGCATTTTCATGATTCCCCATTATAGCCTATGGGCAACATGTTAAAACGAGACATTGCTTTGAAATGAAATGATATGACAAAATGAAACACTGTCCCTTCAAAATGAAACGATGGTGTTTCACACAGCCTTCATGGCCTGCTGTGCTGGGATTGCTCCAGAGCCACTGGCTGCAGGGCCCAGTGCTGGGAGCAGCACAGACAAGAGCAGAAGAAGACAGACCCTCGGCATTTGAAACACCCTTAAGCTGGTCACAGGGAGATGCATTCATACCTCTTGCAATGCTGAAGGCCTCAACCAGAGGCAGGGGAAGACTTATTGTCACCCCACTGAAATGCTGGACACCTAGGTGGTACCTGGAGAGACTGATGTGAGCTCTTTACACCTCTTTACATAAAGGCACATTCCTGGGTCCATATATGTAAAGAACAAAGATGACCCCTTATAGAAATGCCCAACTGGCTGCACCAAGTTTGTGCACAGGGAAATACCCACACAGCCCCAGTTGGAACAAGCATGGGAATTCCCATTGAAGTAGAGTCCTGCAGACCCTTAATACACAGGCAGACACATAGACAGCAAAGTGCAGGTGTTATTAAAGCCTCTCTGTCCTACTTTGATCCAGCCCCTCCAGCCCTGCCATCACCCTCAGTTCAATTAAAAAAAGTAAAAATCAAGGTTTACACTTCTCTGCCTTGCCCTTGGAAAGAAGAATACAATAAAATACAATAAAACAAAAAGCAAAAAAACCCAAAATCACAAAGAACAACCAAACAAAAAAAACTATCTGCAACTTTCATGTCTCTTTCTGGGGTTGTGCTTTCTCTGCCTGCCTGCCTGCCAGACAGATGGACAGCAGACACAG
>NW_005842591.1:1021590-1025838 GCF_000455745.1 Alligator sinensis | reverse complement strand
AACGGGGCTTCTGGGACCAGCTGCTGCACAAATTGAAGAGGCCTAGAGGCGCACGCTGCAGGTTCTGCCGCAGCAGGAGCACAACACGCACCTGGTGACTGAGGTGGTGTCGCAGACCTCTGACACGGAAGCAAAGTGACAGAACTATTAGATCATAAGGACAGCTTGGTTGGGGGGATGGTCACCTTCCCACAGCAACAGTATGCCTCCTTCCCTCACCCCAAAATGTGCTGTAGCTCAGCTGGAGCTGACGAATGTGATGTAGCTGTTCTGAATCCAGCTGCTTAAGGCAGTTACACAAGACACTGAACAGTCCTGCACCCGCCCACGCTATGAAGCTGAGCACCTGCAAGTGAGAAGAGGGGAGCACGAGTGCGGTGGAAAGCCTGATGGTCCACTTACCACAGTGAGGTGGCCGTTCTTGGCTTTTGCTATAAGCAGCTCAGAGCCTGACGTGAAGTCTATTATGCCTTCTTTACCTTGTCCCACTGTAAATTTTATGCTGGCAGCAAAGAAACGAGATTTAGCAGTTCCTGCATGTGCTGGTCCCTGTCATTAGTCTCTATGAATCATAGTGCTTGGCTGGTCTGTGTGGGGTTGGGGGGTCAGGTCAGGTCACAAAGCCCCTGAACACACAGACCACAGACTCCTGGCAAGCATAACATGTTCTTTCTCCCTGTTGGTCACAAAACCGACGGATGCTCAAGCCACGCTGCAGACAGGCAGAGCCAGGGCTGATGTCCAGCATGGGCATGTGCTCTGTGCCCACACAGGACACTGAGCAGAGCTGTTGCCGCACGTGACCCAAGCCAGGGGGCTGTCAGCTTGGCTTTGCCACAGTAGTCTACTCCAGGCCTTTGGGCAGTTAGCCACCATCAACATGCCTGTCAAAACCTTATCAATAGAGGCAGCTGTACTGCTTTTTTTAACTTTATTTCTTCTATACTGAGTTGGATACAGATCTTTCCTTATTCCCCCACTGCCTCCCAAAACCCCCCCAGATGCTCCTACCTGCCGGTTTTCCCCCTCTCCACTGCCCATCATTGCATCTCGCCTCCCAAATGACTGGGGGGAGCGGGGGGAAGGTAGGGAGGGGATCTTGCAGCAGTGTATACTTGAACTGCTGGGGTGGAAACTTGGCGGGGGGAAGAGGCAATGCTAGGTTGAATTTTACAGTACATGCTGACTTCCAGCTAAGAAAAAAGGCACCTCTGGTATTCAGGTTTTGGTTTCCTTACAGTCCCAGCTGCTTATCTGCATACAGTGAAGTGCTGAGGCTTTTGCTTTCTGTGATGTGCTAATGTGCGCGCGCACACACACACACACACACACACACACACACACACACACACACACACACACTAAATAGGCATCCCCTCCCTCTTTTTTCTGATGAACACACACGTGTGACCCCCCACCCCCAAACTGTTACAGGCATCTAGTCTGTGTTGGCATAGGTATACAATTCAAATGCAAACAGTTTAACAGGACTAATATGGAGGATGTGTGTTTAATAAGTGGCCTTGTACCTGGGATCGTTTGACTCTAAATTAACAATGTTTGAGAGAGGCAGGACGTTGGCTGCCATGGTTCCCCTACTTGACCTGTGACAGGTTTGGGTGTTGTGTCGGGGTTGACGGTAGTCTTACCAAAAATGATTTTAGATTATGGATTTGTGTAGGCTGATCTTGCTATGGATGATCCTGCCTCTGGCAAGGGGTGGGAGTAGGGGAGCCTTCTAGCCCTGCTTCTCTATGCTTCTATGATACTACAAATACATTGGGGGGGTTGCATGTGTGTGTGTGTGGGTATGTAAAACCATGCAAATAAGTAGTGTATGAGCCAATGGAAATACCAGTGTGTGTAACAAGACTTGGGTGTGCATTTCCACAAAGAGACACAGCCCCATGTGTGTGACAAAGGAACAGCAGTGCAAATACACACAATTACTGTCTTTGTATTGCATTGTTCGATACACTGCCCCCCCCCGTTGTATTTGCATTGTTAAACCCATATCATTTATTTGACTCGTTGCACTGTATGGTTAATGGTGCAAATACACTGGGGGTGAGGGTTAGGGTACTGTGTATGTGTAACAACGCAAATACATACTGTATATGTCATAAAGCAAATACATTGTGTGTGTGTACTTAACTATGCAAATACAATGACTGTGTACATGTATTTGTGTGTACACACACACACAATATTGAATTGTTAAAGGCACACACGCCTGTAATTTAGCTGTATTGTTAAACACGCGATGGGCATGTTTAACAATGCAAATGCAATGATCATATGTTTGCATAACCACACACCCCCACACAATGTATTTACATTAAAACACACCAAATAACTGTTGTTACACGAGCAAACCAATTTGCATTGTTAAACCCAGACACAACAGTGTACCTCTCCATTCTCCAGTACATTCAGTTGTTAAACATGCATACAACCCCAATGCATTTGCACTGTGTATGCACTAAACACACTGAGCTGTATCTCTGTGATTGTGTATTTTTATCATTGAAAATCATTTTGTCTGTTAACTGCCGTGGCTACATGAGATGATGTCACAGGTATCAAGTACCTGTAAGCAACACACACCAATCACTTCGTTAAGATGAGGTTGGTGAGGATGTCAGCACTTTGGAAGCTACTGCGGGTGATGGAAGCAGCGACAGAAGCCCCACCGAGCAGTGATTTACTGGGAAGGGAAAAGGTCACTAAAGGACAAAGCCTGCAGTGAAGGGAAGGGCTCAGGCACCAGCACCAAGTCAGAGTTTGTGCTCAGTTTCTTCTTCCTTTACTCACCTCCCTTGATTAATGTTGACATTATCGACTTTGTCAGCACTCATGGCCATTTTGGTTAGTGTTTCAATTGCATGATCACTTTGTAGTACAACGTCCCCCTGAAAAAGCCACACATGGTCTTCACTCTCACAAAATGCATTTCACCAGCATTATTTTCAAAGTCCATGAAGGTAAGAGGGAAAAAGCTGCTATTGGTGCAAGTTAGGCAAGAGATGCCTATCACAGTACAAATTCCACAACTGCAGACAATGGCCTCATTGCTGACACCTTTGTAGGTGCTTGAGGACTAGGTGCAGAGTCAAAAGGGTGGCTGGAACAACCCTCAGGGAATCTGCCCTGTAGCACACCATGTGGGATTAACAGGTGAGAAGAAACACTGCTCAGAGACTTCACTGATCAAACCAAGTGAGAAATGGGGAGCTTCAGCTCTCCTCTTAGCACTCAGGCTAGGGCTGATTTCCTAGCTCAAGTAGCAGGCTTTTTGTCAGGCATGCCACAGATTAGCCCCGTGCTCTCCCCCAAGTGCCACTCCAATCGCCGGCCCCTGCCCACCTGACTGCTGCTTTCTGCCCCCTGCCCTAGCTGTCAGTGCTGCCTGCTTCCTCCCTATCCTGCTGTGTGCCGCAAGTTGGTCACCTCTGTCCTAGCTCTTTGAGATACTCTCCTCTTCTCCCCACCTTGCTGGACTTTCATTTTTTTCATGAAACTTAGACTTGCACCTTACTGGAAAAGTCAAGCATGAACAGCAGAGAAGAGCATGTGCTACCTTCTGTTTGTTATCTTCACAGTGCACGTGGAGCACGAACAGGTTGTCACTCAGGCTGCTGACAGAGATGCCTGCAAAACAGAGAGGCCATTTGACTCCAGCATAGTGTGTAGCCCCATGGTGCTCAGCCTTTCAGAGTGGTTCCCCAGCGGGCTGCACCTTGGGCCACTCCCAATGGGGAGGGGAGGGGAGGGTGGAGAAAGAGATGGCTGCCAATGTGGAAGGCAGGGAGAGAGCAAGAGAGCTTACACCTGCCACACAGTAAGGTGCTCCCATACAGTGTCATACTCCCAGAAAAAAGCACCTCATCCATGGCTTCAGGGTGTTTATAGCTTAATTTGTCCCTTGACCCACTCCTGCCTTTCATTAAAGTGCAGGCACTCCAGTGAGCAACTCTCAGGGACCCAGGATAGCTCTCAAACTCCTCCTGGTGCCTGGAGGGGCTGAGCAGCCAGGAGCTGCTGCCTGGGAGGGGAGGGGGCTGTGGCCAGGCTCCCGCTGGGCACTGCAGCCCCATCCCAGGGTGGGGGCACAGGTCTCCCCTCCGCTCCCCTCGGCCTGCACCGGGGCCGGACACACCCCACCACTGCCTGCGTGAATCAGAGCCGCCATGCTCTGGCCCTGGCAGGATGGGCACAGCCAGGGTCTCCGGCCGGGCTGGGGGGCAA
>NW_005842591.1:1012498-1021579 GCF_000455745.1 Alligator sinensis | reverse complement strand
TGGGGCATCGGGGGTGGGGGGGAAGGAGGGGGCACTGTGGGTCAGGAGTGAGGGGCACCGAGGTGGGGGCAGGGGACTATGGGTTGGGAATGCAGGGCACTGGCAGTGCCATGGGTCAGGAGTGAGGGCACCAGGGGGGTGAGGGGCTACAGGGATGGGAGTTGGGGGGCTGCAGGTTGGGACTGAGGGGCACCATCATGGCCCAGGGGAGCAGGGTGCTGCAGTTTGGTGAGTGAGGGGTACTGGCAGGGCTGGGGGCAATGGCTTGGGAGTGAGAGGCAGCAGCAGGGCTGCGGGGGAGCTGTGGCTTGGTAGTGTGGGGCACCGGGGTGAGGGCAGAGGACTGTGGGTTGGGAGTGCAGGTCACTGGCAGCACCAGGAGGCTGCGGGTCAGGAGTGAGGGGCACCAACATGGCCCAGGGGGCAGGGTACTGCAGCTGAGTTAGTGAGGGGCACTGGCAGGGCTGGGGTCAGTGGGTGGGGAGTGCGGGGCAGCAGCAGGGCTGGGGTCCTGTGGCTTGGGAGCATGGGGCAACAGAATAGGCAGGGGCAGGGTCACCCTTCGGGGCCAGTCATGTAAACACTTCTTTGAACTCCGTCATTCACAACGAGCAATTGGCTAGTTTCTGAATAAGGTCCCTGAAGTGTTTGGGGGTGGGGGGTTGTTTCTATTTTTTTTTTTTAAATCTCCAGACCATAAGCAGTTCAAAGCCCATGAGATCATCAGGAAAACCATCGAAGGAAAATCAGGCTAGAAGGGACCTCACAAGATCATCTAGCCAAGCCTCCTGCTCAAGGCAGGACCATCCCTGACTAAACCATCCTAACCAAGTGTCTGTCCACCCTACTCTGGAAACTTTCCAAGCATGGAGTATCCACAACTTCTCTAAGGAGCTTGTTCCAATGCCTGGCCACTCTCATAGTCAGGGATTTCCTCCTGATCTCCAGCCTAAATTTCCCCTGCTGCAGCTTTAGGTCATTACTCTTAGCCCTGTCCCCCCTACAGCCAAAGAGACAAAAAAAACCCATCTCCATCCTCTCTATAATCAATCCTTCAGGTATTTAAAGACTATTATCAAATCTCCCCTCACTCTTCTCTTCTCCAAGCTGAATAACACCAGTTCTTACATCTTTTCCTCACCAGTGTTGACCAGAGTAGAAGAATCACTTCCCTTATTTGCAAGTGACACTTCTATTAATACAGCCCAGGATGCTGTTAGCTTTTCTAGCAACAAGAGCACACTGTTGGCTCATATTTAGATCATGGTGCACCATAGTGCCCAGGTCCTTCTCTGCAGCAGTGCAGCCCAGCCAGTCATTCCCCAGACTGTATTTGTGCAAGCAATTATTCCTTTCCAGGTGTAGGACTTTGCACTCATCCTTGTTGAACCTCATTTGACTGACTGTGGACCGTTTCTCCAGTCTAGCCAGGTCACTCTGGGTCCTAGCCCTGCTGTCCAGGGTGTCTACAACTCCACCCAACTTGGTGTCATTGCAAATATGCTAAGTGTACACTTTATCCCATCATTCAAATTATTAATGAAGATGCTGAACAAGACTGGACCCAGGACAGATCCCTGGGGAATGCCACTTGATACCCTTCCCAAACAGACATTGAGCACTACTCGCTATGTACAATGATCCAACCTTACAGTACTTTCATCTAGTTTGTATTTCCTTAGCTTCTTAAATGAGGATGCTGTGTAGGACAGTGTCAAAAGCCTTGCTAAAGTCAAGATATACCACACCCACTGCTCTCTCCCCATCCACAGCACTTGTTACTCTATCGTAGAAGGAAATCAGATCAGTCAGGCTTGACTTGTTCTCCTGGAACAAATGACGCTACACTTGTGTAGAGGTCTTGTTTAGGATATGTTAAATGTTTGTCAATGAACCTTGAAAATTCAGGGCCAAAGGAGAGGGGGCCCTGAAGACAAGGACAAAATGGCAGCGGTTGGAAGCATCTCCAAACACACCTGTGCAAACAGGCAGGTGTTTCTCAGTTCTAAGAAATTCTGAACACTGGCCATAGCACCGTTCATCTCTGCCAGTGTTTCTGTCTAAAGAAAAGGCCCCAGTGCTACTGTGGCCCGTGCTTGGGATTCCTGAGAAATGAACCTCGGATGGTGACTGTTGTAAAAAAAGTCTTTCATAATCTTCCATTTCAGGAAACGACAAATTTCCTTCTGAATGCGACTGGGAAGAAACTGGAAGCACCTTCAAAAACCACCTGTACAGAGTTAAAAAGCTGTCATATATTTGAAATCTTTTCCCTCTCGGGTGCCTATCTTGACTGATCCAGAGTCTTTACCTTAGCTACATTCATTAAGTCCACAAAAAACAGGAGTTCTGCAGTTCCCTACCTGTTAGGTTGGCATAGTCAATTTGTTGTTTGATTTTGGCTTCTTCAACTATGAAGACTGCAGTCTGGGTGAGAAGCAGCTGCCGTGCCCTTGCCTTATACCCTTTCCGGTCATACTTGATCACAGGAACTGCATACTGAAAGAAGTGTTATCAGTTCCAAAAGCACAACTTGTTTCACTGGCAAATAGCAAGCGTGTGGAGGTCCTGATAAACAGTAAGCATGCAAGACTGGGAGACAAGCACTTTGGATCCTACTCAGGAGGTGTGCCATGGTTTTTCTGGGGGTTTAGGCAGGTCCTAAACTATCCCCTTGTGATACAGCCTCTATATGGCTGGAGAAGCTGAGCCCAGAGGGTATAGAAAGGGGTAAGACTTTAGAAACCCTGGGGTTAAAGGGCTAGCGAAGGGCAAAAAATGTTTTACAGGCATGACTTAAAAGTTGACCTTTGAGTACATCTTCTGTACCACAATTTGGCCACAAAACTGCAGTTCTGGAACAAAGGCCACATTGCACTGAGGTTTTTACAGTTATTACCAAAGCTACCACCTAGTGTAATGTAGAACTGCACCGCATCTGAGATTGCACATCAGAGCTCTTGACAGAGCTCACCCTCTACTAAATCAGTGAAAAAGCTACACAATTACTAAATCTCACCTTTATTGTTTCACTTCCTAAAGCCTGGAGCACTTTGGTGTTTATGTCTTCATTGACTAAAACAAAAACCAAAGCAAAGATGAGGAATTGTTCTGTAGCAAGAAGAAAAATGGCCAGACCGGAGAGAAATGTGTCTGCCTGCTCAGATGAGCTTTACTCACCAAGTCGAGTATCGAGGAAAAGCCTTGGAACACTTTGAGGATAGTTGTCTTTTTTATCCTTAAAAATCTCACTGGCGATCACTTTCTGATCCAGCTGCAAGGAGAAAACACAAGAGAAATTCAGAGACCTTGTTCTCTCAATAGAGAGAAACACCTGTCTCCGACAACCAGTCAGCGCGACCTAGGTTGTAAGGCCAAAAGAGACCATCACGATACTCTAATTATGAGTTCCTGAACAATATAGGCCAATTACAAAAAGCATTTCCTGCATCAAGCCTGTAAATTCTGGCAGAGATGCAACATATCCTTTAGGCAGACATCCAATCTCAATAAAGCTTTCCAATGAGGAGAGAGAATCCAGCAGCATCTCTGTTGTTCCGAAGTCTGTTTACTCTCACCATTCAAAACAGGCATTTATTTTTACACCGATTTTCACTGGCTTCACTTTCCACCCATCTGACTTTATTATGGCTTTGAAAGATTGAAGACCCTCTGCCATCCAAAAATCTCGTCCCCCACATACCTAGGGGGACCTATTTTATAAGTGTGTTTCTTTGGTCTGTCACTGAAAGACAGGTCTGGCAAAGACAAGGCTGGGAGGGGACTAGGAACTGTGATACGTTGTTGAACGGTTGGGCTAACAGACCACAAGTCAGTTTTTCTTTTCTAAACCTTTCTTAGCTTTCCAAGCATCTTGTTTCAAGTGTGGAGACCAGAATTGGACATAATATTGAGTAACGGCGTCACTAACGCTGTATGTAGTGTTCCTAACAGCTCCTTGGTTCTACTCCATATTATCCTATATACACTTCTCAGGATATCACAGGTTCTCTCTCGTGTTGAGGTGGAAGCTCAGGATGAGCCGGCTATCCAATGCGATGTGACAGTTAACTCCTTTTCATAGCTACTGCTGCCAGGAGATAGTCTTCCATCCGAAAAATGTAAGTTATATTCATTTTAAGGATTCTCATTCCAGATTCTTAATTGTTTAGCATGCTACCAGTGAAATGGTTTTGAATATCTTCCGGTTTTGATCTTCCAAGACAACTCAGCAATATATTTTAATATGTACTGTCTCTGTAAGTGTGTTTTGCTATATATTGCACGTATGTATATTTTTATATAAGCAAACATGTGGCTACCTATATATGCAGGCAACATTTTCAGGAAAACTTCACATGTATACAAGAGAAAATGTAATCCTGTCATTTCCTTCGTTTAGAGTATTTGACTTTACAAACTTAACATTCCTTTAACATGGCCCTCCTGTGCCGTGGAATTCAGGGCCTTTATGGTGATTCTGTTTGGATGAAATTCCCTAGCGTTTCTTTATTGTTTTCAGTTCGTTTTAATTCCCAGCTTGACTGTCAGCAGAGTTTGGCCTTTTAGACCAGCAATGTCACTCGCCCTGCACCCTAGGCAAGATCCGAATCACTGGGCTTGTCACAGGCCAGATCTATGGGGCAAGCAGCAGAGGCAGCGGGCAGCACTGATGGCTGCACTGGTGAGGCAAGCAGCAGCACAGCCCTCCCTTGGCCTCCTCTCACTGACAGCCATGTCCAACAGGGATGCAGATTATGTTGCAGGCCTCACCCCTGCTAGCTTGGCATCCGAATTCTCTGGCCCATCAGAAGCCCCATGTGCCAAATGGAACAGTTCACATACATCGGACACACTAGCTTAATATCAATAGCCCAAACCCTTCCCACTTGACCTAATGGAGTAACTGGTAGCAGCAGTAGGCTGCTCTCCTCTATGTAAGCCAGCCATTGGAGGACACGGACCTGTAAAAAAGTAACTGTATGCTTCCACTAACAGCAGAGCAAGTGACTCAGGATTCGTTGATTCAAATACAGGTTCCAAAGGGGAGCATGTTCTAGCAGGTCCAGACCCGTCTACCCTGCTCCCCCAGGCATGCCCCCTCCTCTACGTTCCTCTGTAACTGTTCTCATATTTCCCGACTCCTCCTCCAGTCCTTCTCCTTCCCGTACTTACCCTGACACACCTATAAGAAACAAGGTTACTGAAAACTGCCTTCTGTCCTTTGGAAAAGGTGAGAGGTCAGGTAAACGATAGAGATATTGTCTACCTGCTGTTTCCACTCTGGGTTGATTCTTTTGCAGTAACGCCACACCATGTTTTGCATACAAAGCTGTCTCAAGAGTTGTGATGCCTGAAGAAGAAATCAGGTGAAAAAATGAAGACTGTTTTAACAGACCCAGCAAAATAGTACAATTATGACTAGAAGGGCAGAGCAGAAATGGGCACAGAAAGCACAAGGCTGAAATCAAAACTAATTTGCCTTTAAGGAGGACTTTATTGCAAAAATTCTTCTTTTTTTTTTTTTTCTTTTTTTTTTAAGACTTAAAACATAATCTATTCCTAGTCCTGCTCAGAGCACTTGCCCTATTTATATTCCCCAGTTTGTTTGGGATGGGTGGTTGAGGATTGAACATTTCCTCTTCACCTACTCTAGCCAACTTGAGGCATCTGTGATCTAAGCAGCAAAAAGATTCCATCCCAAAAAAACAAGTTTTAAGGAAAAACCTGATAATAAAATGATACCTTTAGAAAAGATTGCATGAGCTTTATTGCAGGTCTATGATATTTCAAGTTGTAACAGGATTGAACCATCGACTCTTACAGAAGGGGAACTACTCTTTCAAGCACAAACTAGTAGCTGGAAAGAAAAACAAGTTTACCACTTTCTCCACTTGCACTCAAATGTCACTCCACTGCTTTCCAACCCAGTTTAACTGGTCAGACAACATTAATTTAGCTCAGAACAAAAAATTATCTCAAAAAGATGTGGAAGTACCTCAAATAGATGTCTAAATGGCACCTAAGTATCTTTGTTCAGAGTAGAACAAAGATGGCCAACATATTAAGGAAATATTTGTGGTCCTAGATTAAAGGCACTGTTTAATAATGGCATCACCAGAACCTACAATTAATATTTTTTACTGAATTACTTCGTCTTGTGTAGTACCTATGTTATTTGATACATGTAACCACCATGCGCAACACATAACTATCATGTTTTGTTTATGTTTTTACTACCCAAAATCTGAGTCAAGCCCATTTCTTTACTGCTTATAGAGCACTACAGTTAACAGTTCCACACTGTGCCCTCACTAACACTCATGGGGCATGCATCCTCCATGCATCACTCCAATGAAGTGAGCTCTTGCTCATGAAAGTTTATGCATCTCTGATTCAGTTAATCCACAAGGTGCATCTCTACCCCACCCTCCACCCCACGTCAGTCACAACGGAGGAGTTATCAGTCATGTTTTAGGCAACAGGAAAATAAGACTACAAAATGTCTCCTGGGTTATCAAGCCCAGTCTCAGGCAGATATTTATCCAAAATCTCCTCAAAATCGCCACCTCAGTCCTTTTTGCACAACTACAAGGCACAAAACAAGGAACACCCATGACATGATAGAGGTTTACCAAATTCTAAAGGGTGCAGAGAGAGAGAGTACACGGGGACTTATTGTTTACTCCCTCTCACAACAGGCACGCTAGAAGAGAGGGACAGGCTACAACTAGACCTGCACAGGTTACAGGGGTGGGCGGATGAGAACAGGATGGGTTTCAACACTGACAAGTGCAAGGTGCTGCACCTGGGGAGGAAGAACCAGCAGGATACCTACAGGCTGGGGAACTCCCTTCTCGTCAGTGAAGAGGCAGAAAAGGATCTTGGAGTCATTATTGGGTAGTAGTGTTAAAACTAAGAGAAGAAAGTTCTTTTTAAAAGAGCATGTCATTAATTTGTGGAACTCCTTGCCAAAAGATGCTGTGGAGTCTGGTAGCTTAATCCAGTTCAAAAAGAGATTGGACCAGTTCCTGAATGAAAGGTCCATCAGTAGGTATTGAGGATAGCAGGGAGTGGGGCTAGCTTCAATTCAGAACTCCTCAAACCTCTCAATGCTGGAAGTTGCAATGGGAAAAAAGCCGAGCGTGGGAGATTCTGGACATGCCCTGCTCACGTCCCACCTCAGCATCTACTCTCCGCTACTGTGAGACATGACACTGGAGCTACGGTCTGACTTAGTAAATGACAGTTCTTATGTTACCCTACCACAGTGGCTCTCAACCCTAAGAGACTCAAGGCACCTCTCAGAAAATGTTAGTTCCTAGCCTACACTCCATTTTTGACTACAGAAATAGAATAATCTTTCTGCTGCAAAAGCTCAGAAAGACCACAGCAGGTCAGAATGTTTTTAACGCTATGGATTCCTATTTGAAACACCCGGGTTTACCTTGTGAATCATATCTGAGCACCTAACAGTGCTAACATTGAGAATCGCTTCCCTACAACATGTTATAGGTAAACGCAGGGAAGAGGAGACACCGCAATGCTCAGGTATTGCAATGACATTTTTGAGAAGTAACTGGTTAAGTTGGGTTAAATGTTTAAATCCTGGAGGCTGCAAGTGACAGAAACAATGGGAAACCCCCCCTAGTCATACCCAGTTCACTCTCCTTTTCAGCATCTGCCACTGTATGACAGAAGATACTGGCCAAGACGGGCCTATGGTCTGACCCAGCAACTGGCAGTTGTTATGTTCTTGTGCTTAAAGTATGCTACTCCTTGCCTCCACAGCCCTTGCCAATCTCACTTACCTCGCAGAGTGATGGAGGAGGGGTTGGCCAGGACTTGTCCAAGACATTCCTTGGTAAATTGCGCTTGAGGCTCATCAGGAAGGAATAGCGAATGTAATCTAGGAAGTATTCATTCTCTGCACACCGAGGATAGTTCCGGTAAATAAAACCTTTAATAAACCTAACAGAGAAGAAGGAAAGAGCAGCGGTAAATTCACCCTTGATGCTATCTACAAGCATTTAGCAGTCTGCCAATTCAATCAGCTATAGCTCCACAATGCATCTTTATATGCCCCTCACTGGTGAAGGAGAAATTAAAAACTAAGCATACCAGGGAAAAAACTGAAATGTGATGGGGCTCGTGTCATCAAAACAGAAGACAAACTCTGCAGGACAAGGGAAACTGGCCAGAGGCTTGCAAAGAATTGAGAACTTGTGTTCTACCGGGGACGCTAGGGGTGGGGAGGCCTGGAGTGGGTAGCTCAGAGGAAGGAATGACCAGGAAACAAATTTCAATATACATAAAAATATTCAAGGCTTTTGCTTCAGGTCTCCTGTTTTATTAGTTAGCCCTACCATGAAGGCAGGGCTTGTTCTCAGTCGACCACGCTCCAGATACACACTATGGAGAGGGCTGGCGGCAAATGACAGCAATTTATCCTTGTTAATTAATCCTTTGTTAGAAAAATGAGTGCCAACAAAGCACCTGCATATTAGATTCTATGTACCGTCTAATGGTCTCCACTGCCCACTTCTTCTTGGCAGCTTTTCGGCGTCCCAGAGTCCCACGCCACCATGACTGGATAGTTATTGCTGAGAACAATGGAAAAGAGAGGAAAAAAGACCTTTCATTGAACAAAACTACTTATTTCTACACAGCCTTACCTATTCTCCTCTACATCTTTGGGCTTATTTTTCTTCCTCAAGCACAGACCGACTCTGTTCCCATTGGTAGAAACAAAACAGGAGCTTCTAATGATACAGGTAAAACACGTGCTCCATTTCCCTGGCTCCTCATACCTGAATGTTTCATGTGCTGGAATTTCTGTCGCTGATGGAAACCTCTCCATGCAGCCTGGATTTTAGTGGCTGAAATTAAAAAAGAATTTCAAATGGTGGTGAAGGATGGGACACTGCGAGAGAACGAGGCACAACAACGGCCCTCTTGTGCATTACTAGGATGTGCGACTCACCCAGACTCTGCTTCCGTATTTCCAAAGCATCTTCTGTTGCAAACAGAGTCTTGGGAAAACGGATGAAAATCTTTGTCCTAGAAATAGAAATGCATTGC